>NC_045781.1:13769847-14072877 GCF_008692025.1 Phocoena sinus
GTAGGTTATAAGGGACAATCACACTGACATCATAGATGGTTGGCAGACAATACATAATTTGTAATTTCCATGAATCATTCTTATTTGAAAGATAAGAATTCTTTTATAGTGCTAAATACCAACTGTGCAAAAATACACAGTACTTCATCAAAACTAATATGATTTGCTGCCGGCACTTTCTTGACATTTACAGAAAATACAGGGGAAGGCAATTCAAATGACTAATTTCTGACATTTATCTGGATGGAAGTGTTTGAAAATAGGTATCAAGTATGTCAATAGGTATCAAAAATGGTCAAGTATGTGCGTTGGGGGGTGGGAGGGAGGTTCCTTTTAGTATTAAAGAAATCAGTTATTTATAATTCAGCTCATTCATACATTTAAATAAAGATTAGAAAAACATGAATCTAGATCACAGATTCGCAAACTTGTTCTTAAAGGGCCGATAGTAAATATTTTTAGGTTTACGGGGCATACAGTGTCTGTTACAACTAACTCTGCTGTTGAAGACAGAAAGCAGCCTTAGATAATATGTAGGTGAATGAATACAGCTGTGTTCTAATAAAACCCTAGAAAAACAGGTGGTTGGCCCACAGGGCAATCGTTTGCTAACCTGTAATATTGAAAGTACTAAACTTGGATCAACAGCTTTGTCATTCAAGATTTACAATTAAACAAGAATAGTTAAGTCTTGAACATTCTAGATAAATTTTTTTTAAAACACCTTCATTGGAGTATAATTGCTTTACAATGGTGTCTTAGTTTCTGCTTTATAACAAAGTGAATCAGTTATACATATACATATATCCCCATATCTCTTCCCTCTTGCGTCTCCCTCCCTCCCACCCCTCTAGGTGGTCACAAAGCACCGAGCTGATCTCCCTGTGCTATGCGACTGCTTCCCACTAGCTATCTATTTTACGTTTGGTAGTGTATATATATCCATGCCACTCCCTAACTTTGTCCCACCTTACCCTTCCCTCTCCCGTGTCCTCAAGTCCATTCTCTAGTAGGTCTGCTAGATAAATCCTTTTTAATTTCATAGTTCTTTTGGTAGATTCTCAGTTTCAGTTGGTGGGTAATATATTTAGATTTTCTATACTTAGTTTCATAAGGAAACCTCATTTAGCTTTTGCTTTTTAGGACCGATTATTCTAATACAGATTTGTTATAATTATGTAATCCATATATCAATGAGCTAGAAATACTGTTAGAAATAATTTCCTTCTTTAAGTCTACCCAAGTATGTGCCATAGTGCTGCTTTTAATAAAAGAGTTGTTTTCCTTTGATTTTATTTTATAAAATTTAATTAAATTTTATAAAATCAATATCATCTTAGGTTAATTTTGATAAATTACATTTTTTCCCAGGAATCTAATACATGCTTTCAATTTCTAAATATACTGGAATCAATTGAAGCATTGCCTTATAATTAAAATATTTTTTCTTCCATATTTATGGTTAAATCCCCTTTATTTGATGCTAATATACTTTTTTTTTTTTTTTTTTTTTTTGCGGTACGCGGGCCTCTCACTGTTGTGGCCTCTTCTGTTGCGGAGCACAGGCTCCGGACGCGCAGGCTCAGCGGCCATGGCTCAAGGGCCCAGCCGCTCTGCGGCACGTGGGATCTTCCCGGACCGGGGCACGAACCCATGTCCCCTGCATTGGCAGGCGGACTCTCAACCACTGCGCCACCAGGGAAGCCCTGATGCTAATATACTTTTAATAGAAAAAATTTTAAGTTAAAAAACACTGTTTCAAGATTACTGTTTCATTTCTAAATTGTAAAACTGTACTTCTAGATGAATTCATTGCTTTTCATGGAAAAAAACCCCAAAACTTTGAGTATCATTTTGGTTAATAATCAATAAGCTCTAATAATTTTATTTGTATTAATTGCTTCCTATACTGGCTTAGGATTTATGTTATATTTCTAACTTTGTAAGTCAAATTCTTATTCATTGTTTTATCAGTTTTTTTTTTGCAGTACTCGGGCCTCTCACTGTTGTGGCAGGCTCAGCGGCCATGGCTCACGTGTTTTATCAGTTTTATCAACTCCTACTAAGTGAGGGACTGAATAGTTCTGGGGATAAATCAGTGAACAGAAAGTTCTGGTCTTCATTTTTTATTTCATGCATGCATTGAAGAGTATTACATTTCCAAAGAGTAGAGGTTTGGCAACATCCCAAAGCTGGTATATAGGCATTTTATTATTGTTCCTTTCTGAATAGCCCTAATTTCAATTTTAATTTTCTAATTGATTCAGGACTTAGACATGAGATTACCAATTTGCAAAAGGAGGTGATAAAATATTACCATGTAGATTAATAACTGTAAAATGAATCTCTACAATGGAGAGATCTAGCAGACTCCACTATAACCAATCTAGCACCATTAATAGTAGGAAAATGCTTCTTAATGTATACAACATAAACTCAATTAAACCTCTTTATTTAACTTCAAATTTACTGGAACTATTAGAGACAGAAGAACAGGACAAATGGACCTACAATGAAGCAATTTTAAAAATCCAGAACATGAGACATTCTGTAAGATAACTTTCCAGTACTTTTCAAAAATCCAAAGTAAGGAAGACATGGTGGGGATGCTGTTCTAAAACAGGAAATTGGAAAATTTTTTGTAATGAACCAGACAGTAAATAGTTTAGGCTTTGTGGGTCATACAGCCTATTGCAACTATTCAGCTCTGCCAAAGAAATACCAAAGCAACCATAGACAGTAGTTAAACGAATGAACATGTCAGTGCTCTCATAAAACTCCTGTTTTAAATCCTCTCATGATTTTTACATTTTACTAGAGTTTGTCCAGAAAAAATTATTTAAAACTCAACAAGGCATAAGGAATTACACAAAGCTAAATTCATTACATCCATATGGACTTGATCTCATAATGATACAAATAATAATACACTAATAAGAATACCAATGATAATACTAAAAATAGTATCTAATACTTACTGAATAAACACTATGTTTAAGATAGCTTTCCAAGTTTTTTATATTCCAATAACAGCACTATAATGTAGGTATTATTATCATCATTTACAAATGACTCCCACAGGGATAGATATCTTGCATGCAGGCTGTAAAGAATCAAACGGCAATCATGACGGTTTTTTCACATTTGTTAGGTCAACAGGAGTTTTCTGTGGTATTAGGTTTTTCAAATGTAATAATGACTGATGAGGGTTATAGAGCTTTTATAAATAGAGAATAAAAAACAAGGGCATTTCTACATTCTGTGAATTTTCCTCCATTATGAATATTCTGATAATCCATAAATAGAGAAATGCTAATAAAGGCCTTCCTATGTTACATAAAAATACACCATAAATTTCTGAATCTGAACAACATTTGGGTCATAACTAAAAAATTTGAAATATTATTTACATTCTGAGGGGTTCTCACCAGTATAAATTATTTAATGCCTTATAAGAATCGAACCATAGCTAAAAGCTTTCCCATGTTCTTTTCATTCAAAAATTTTCCCAGTGTTATAAATGTATGGATGTACTATGCATTCTCTACTGCATATATATGCTTTTCTACAGTCCTTAAATTCATGTTTTCTCTCCAGTATGAATTTTCTGGTGTACTTTAAGGCTTGAACTAAGCCTAAAAGACTTACTGCATTTGTTACGTTCAAAAGGTCTCTCACCACTGTGAATACTCTGATGTCGAGTAAGGCGTCCATACACACTAAAGGCCTTCCCACATGCCTTACATTCATAGGGTTTCTCACCAGTGTGAATTCTATGATGTATTTTAAGGCTTTCAACATGACTAAAGGCCTTCCAACATTCTTTACACTCACATGGTTTCTCACCAGTATGAATTCTCTCATGCCTGTCAAGGTTTGAGGTGAGACTAAAGGCCTTCCCAGTCTTTACATTCATAAGTTTTCTCACCAGTATGAATTCTCTGATGCATTCTTAGGCTTCCACCATGAATAAAGGCCTTCCCACATTCTTTACACTTATAGGGTTTCTCACCAGTATGAATTCTCTGATGCATTCTTAGGCTTCTACCATGAATAAAGGCCTTCCCACATTCGTTACATTCATAGGGTTTCATGACAATATGTATTCGCTAAAGTGGAATGAGTTGATAGCCAGAACTAAGTGTCATCGCACATTCCTTACATTTATAGGGCTTCTCCCCAGAATGAATTCTCTCATGTTGAACAAGATTTGAGGCGTGACTAATGGCCTTCCCACATTCCTTACATTTGAAACCCTTGTAACAAACCCTTGTTTGTTACAAGGGTTTCTTGCCAGTATGCATTCTATGATATACTCTAAGATCTATACCACGACCAAAGATCATCCCACATTCACGGCATTCATAAGGTTTTTCACCAGTATGAACTCTACCATGTTGCACAACATGAGAGGCTTGACTAAAGGTCTTCCCACATTCCTTACATTCATAGGGTCTCTCACCATTATGAATTCTCTGATGCATTCTAATTCTTCTACCTTGACTAAAGGCCTTTCCACATTCATTACATCCGTAGGATTTCTCACCAGTATGAACTCTGCCACGTTGAGTAAGATGTGAGGCACAACTAAAGGCCCTCCCACATTCTTCACATTCATAGAGTTTCTCCTCAGTATGAATTCTCTGATGAACTCTCAGTTCTATCCTATGACTAAAAGTTATTCCACATTCCTCACACTTATATGGTTTTTCACCAGTATGAATTCTCTGATGTCATAGAAAGTTGGATGCATGGTTAAAGGCCTTTCCACACTGCTTACATTCATAAGGCTTCTCACCAGTATGAATTCTCTGATGTACTGTAAGGTCTATGTGTTGACTAAAGGCCTTCCCACATTTGTCACATTCATAGGGTTTCCCACCATATGAATTTTCTGATGTAGAGTAAGAGACGAATATTTTTTATAAATGTGTACATTTTCATTTGATTATTTCATACCTTGACTTCAAATCTAAAAGAAATGAGAAAAACATTTTGTTTTCCTTGACAAAGAAAGAACAGTGTATATTCTATAGTACCTTCTTTTAAATTAAAAATATCACTTATTAGGACTTCCCTCGTGGTGCAGTGGTTAAGAATCTGCCTGCCAATGCAGGGGACATGGGTTCAAGCCCTGGTCCAGAAAGATCTCACATGCTGCAGAGCAACTAAGCCCATACACCACAACTACTGAGCCTGCGCTCTAGAGCCTGTGCACCACAACTGCTGAGCCCATGCACTGCAACTACTGAAGCCTGCATGCCCTAGGGTCTGTGCTCCACAACAAGAAAAGCCACCATAATGAGAAGCCCATGCTCTGCAACGAAAAGTAGCCCCCACTTGCCACAACTAGAGAAAGCCCATGCACAGGAATGAAGACCCAAAGCAGCCAAAATAAAAAAATAAAAATTTATTAGAGATAAATACTTTAGACAACTCATTAGAGATGAGTATTGCATCGCTCATTAGAGATGAATACTTTAGACAACTCTAAAATCAGCTATACAGTTTGTAACAGTTACTGACACTTTCTCCATAACTCATTTATCACACTTTACTAGAGTGATTTAATGTACTCTTTCCTGCATCAGTTTCCATCAAAGACTTACAAAGGTGTGACTGGCCAAAACTGTGAAAACAGCAGCAAAAAAACGATTGTGATAAATGGTAACAATACAATGGAAAGCAATGAGTCCAAAATGATACAAGAGAAAATAAATGAAAAAAATCATCTTCACCATCAAACAACTCCTTAACTGAAGAAGTTCTAGTAGCATCATGGTGATGTAAACTTCTTATAGTCGATCTCCCTCTCTGATATCAATTAAAAATGCTTGACAAAATAAAAAAATCAAACACCTCAGGTCCGTAAATTTAAAAAAAAAGGGCTTGTGGAGGGGAGTGGAAACCTTATAAAATGACCTACACTAGGCTGAGTTTCTTGACACCTTCTCTACCACTCATAGCCTTGCCAGACGGGTATATCGGGGCAAAAATGAGCTGTCAAAGCCCCAACATGTTTCCTGCTACAAGAATCATGGCAAGGAACACTACCAAACTGGGAAGTGAGAGAGGAACCCTAGAAAGGAAACATTCGGAGAAGGAGATTCCCTAATTTTAGGTGGAAACAAGTACAAATATTAGCCTGAACATGAATCACATATGCATGAGAAGGACACAAACGAGTACAGCAAAGCCTTAGAGAACCAGAGAATTACACTACTTCCCATAAACAGCAGGACAGAACATGTAGTCTAAATTTTATTGCTTCAATTCCTTGCTAAAGTAAAAATATCAACATATGAACACAACATAGCACTCACAATGTCCATGAAACAATTTAAAATTATTAATTGTAAAAAGAACAAAAAAAAAGTGATCCCCTCTCAAGGTAAAAGATAAACCGCAGATGCTGAGACAACCCAGATGTTGTAATTATCAAACAAAGATATAAAAGCAGTTATTTTAGCTATACTCTAAGAGATTAAAATTTTTTTTAAAAACCACACATTTGAAATTATTGATAAGAAATATAGCCAGAGAAAAAGAAACCACATAAAGGAAAAAATTAAAATTGTAGAACTGAAATATATAATTTCTAAAATTGCTGGATGAGCTTACAGCAGAATGGAAATGACAGAGGAAAAGGTAAACATGATAGATGTACAGAAGTTATTCAAGTTGAAACTCATCAACAGTACAGGTTAAAATTTTTATAATAGAGCTTCAGGGACTTGTGGTAATATATCTAAAAATGTGATTAGAATCTGAAAAGGAAAGGGACAGACCGAGGCAAAAAATTGTCTGATTGAAAAAAAAACACTACTAAAGGAATTTATTTAGGCTTATGGAAAATGATACAAAAGGAAACCCTGAATCTTCAGGAATGAAAGATGGCATCATGAAAGGTAAATATCTAGGTAAATACATAAGATCATTTATTTCCCTATTAAGTTATTTCAGATATATTTGACTCTTGAAAGCAAAGCTTATAATAGTCTGGTGGTGTTTTCAGTATGTGTAGATATGAGAAACATGACAATTATAAAGGGAAAGGTAAATATAAACATATTGAAGATACAAGGTTTGTTCATTTTACAAGAAATGCTACAATATTTGTAAAAACAGATTGTGAAAGCTTAGGTATATTGTATACTGTAACCCCTATAACATACACTAAAACAAATATTCAAAGAGAAATAGCCAAAATACCAACAAAAAACCTAAAATGAATACTAAAGAAGTATTTAAATACTCCAGTACAAGGCAGGAAATGGGAAACAGAAAACCGAAAACAAAGGAAGATAGGACATTAGGAAGACAGTGGACTAGGAAGATATAGCCCCTCGTTCTCCCCAAGAGAGCCTGAATTAACAGCATTATATGTACCAAAATACTTTTGTGAAAACTCTAAAAACTAGTTAAGGGGCTCCAGCACCCAGACAAGCACATAAACAAGAGAAGAGACAGCCAGGAAGGTTAAAAGTTGGTGACAGTTTGCTTGCCCTAGCCCCTCCTGACACCCAGTGTAATGAGGTGTGACAGGGAGAATAGCTACTCCTAATTTCTGGCTCCTTCCTCAGGATAGGAAAAAAGTAAAAGTTGTGTCCAACATTCTGACTTCTCTAGGGGCTGCCCAAGGGACTGGTTTCTGTTTCATCTGGCTTGGACTGCTGATGAGAATGGTGGCATATAAGATTGGAGGCAACTGAAAACACAGGTGAGCACTGCAGTGTGTTAAAGCAGCAGAGAATATACATTTCCACAGGCAGGCACCAGGAGAAGCAAAATTTTAAGGGTAGAGGAATACAACAGAAACTGAAAGGTCCTCAGAAGAAACAGGAAATTAAGGTAGTTAAAAGCAGCCATTTATACTAAAATAAAAGCATACACACAACCCCAAAGAAGATGCATCCCAAGAAAAGGTTTGAAAGGTTCCAGAACCCCTGGCTGGGCTTACTGGTGAAGGTAGTAAGCCAGTCTGTAAAGAGTGGGAGAGGCAGCTGTTTCTACAAAGCCAAAATCTCAATGAAAAATCACAAGGGATACAGAGAAACAGGGAAATACAGTCCAATCAAAGGATCAAAACAAAGCTCCAGAAACCAACTCTAAAGAAAAGCAGACCTGTGAAGTTCCTGAAAAAGAATTTTAAATGATGTTTTGAAGATGGTAAACAAGCTAAAAGAGATCACAGATAGACAAATAAATGAATTCAGCAAAACAATGCATGAAGACAATAAGAATATCAACAAAGAGATAGAAATTATAAGAAAGAACCAAACAGAAATTCCGGAGCTGAGAAATACAATAACTAAATTGAGAAATTCACTAGAGGGGTTCAATAGCAGATTTCATCAGGCAAAACAAAAAGAGTCAGTAAACTTGAAGACAGGTCACTTGAAATCATCAAGTAAAAAAGAAAAATGAATGAAGAATGCCTAGGGCACTATAGGAGAATATCAAGAGGACCAATATACACATTGTAGGAGTCCCAGAAGGAGAAGAGCAAAGGGGCAGCGAGACTATTAGAGAAATAATGGCTGAAAATTTTCAAAATATGAGGAAAGAAATGGATACACAAATTTAAGAAGCTCAATGAACTCCCACTAGGAAAATTCAAGAGACCACATCAAGACACATTTATAGTGTGTATTATATAAAATGGCTGAAATTCAAAGAAAGAAAATGAAATAAGCAAGAGAAAACGAACTTATCAAAAGCAAGTGGGCTTCCTTAATATCAGTGTATTCTTCAGCAGAAACTTTGCAGATCAGAAGAAAATGGGATGATATATTCAAAGTGCTGAAAGAAAAGAAAAAAAAACTATCAACTAAGAATACTGTATCTGGAAAAACTGTCCTTCAAAAATGAAGGAGTGGGCTTCCCTGGCGGCACAGTGGTTGAGAGTCCGCCTGCCGATGCAGGGGACACAGGTTCGTGCCCCGGTCCAGGAAGATCCCACATGCCACGGAGCGGCTGGGCCTGTGAGCCATGGCCGCTGAGCCTGTGCGTCCGGAGCCTGTGCTCCACAACGGGAGAGGTCACAACGGTGAGAGGCCCGCGTATCACAAAAAAAAAAAAAAAAAAAGAAAAATGAAGGAGTGAGACTCCCCTTGTGGTACAGTGGTTAAGAATCCACCTACCAATGCAGGGGACACAGGTTCAAGCCCTGGTCCGGGAAGATCCCACAAGCCGCAGAGCAACTAAGCCTCTATGCCACAACTACTGAAGCCCACACGCCTAGAGCCCGTTCTGCAACAAGAGAAGCCACTGCAATGAGAAGCCCTGAGAAGCCCATACACCACAACGAAGAGTAGCCCCTGCTCACCACAACTAGAGAAAGACCGTGCACAGCAACAAAGACCCAAAGCAGGCACAAAATTAATTAATTAAAAAAAAACAAATGAAGGAGTGGACTTCACTGGTGGTGCAGTGGTTAAGAATCTGTCTGCCAATGCAGGGGACATGGGTTTGAGCCCTGGTCCGGGAAGATCCCACATGCTGCTGAGCTACTGAGGCTGCGCGCCTAGAGCCTATGCTCTGCAATGAGAAGCCACCATAATGAGAAGCCTGCACACTGCAATGAAGAGTAACCTCTGCTCATTGCAACTAGAGAAAGCCCACACACAGCAACAAAGACCCAATGCAGCCAAAAATAAATTAAAATTTTAAATAAAGATATGTTTGACTGTACGTAATAAAAAAAAAATGAAGGAGAAATCAATACCTTCCCAGAAAAACAAAAGCGGAGGGAATTCATTACCACTAGACTTGTCCCACAGGAAATGCTAAAGGGAGTCCTTAAAGTTAAAATGAAAGAACATCAAAAAGCTACACAAACCCATATAAAAGTATAATATTCTTCAATAAAGGTAAATATATGAACAAAACATAGAATCCTATATTACCGTAATTTTGATACATAAATCCACTTTAAATTCTAGTATAGAATCTAAAAGACAAGATCATTAAAAAAACCCCACTAATCTATGTTACTAGGTATAAAATATAGAAAGATGTAATTTATGACATAACTAATATAAAGGGTGAGGGTAGAATTGTAAAGAAGTAGAGTTTCTGTATGTGATTAAAGTTGTTTCTACTAGTTTAAAACAGATTGTTGGGCTTCCCTGGTGGCACAGTGGTTAAGAATCCGCCTGCCAATGCAGGGGACACAGGTTCGAGCCCTGGTCCAGGAATATCCCACATGCTGCGGAGCAACTAAGCCCGGGTGCCATAACTACTGAGCCTGTGCTCTAGAGCCACAAGCCACAACTACTGAAGCCTGTGCACCTAGAGTCTGTGCTCCGCAACGAGAAGCCACCGCAATGAGAAGCCCGCACACTGCAATGAAGAGTAGCCCCCACGCACCACAACGAGATAAAGCCCGTGCACAGCAACAAAGATGCAACGTAGCCAAAAATAAAATAAATTTTTAAAAAGACTGTTATAAATTTAAGATATTTTATGTAATCAAAATGGTAACCACAAAGAAAATATCTATAGAATATACACAAAAGGAAATTAGAAAGGAATCAAAGCATGTCACTACAAAAAAAATCAATGAGGGACTTGCTGTGGGGCCTGCGGCCAGGCCAGGACCAGAGTCACAGTTGGGTTGCTGGAAACAGCCGTGTGGATGAAAGGCTCTTGGTGCTGCAGCCAGGAGTCAGTGCTGTGCCTCTGAGGTGGGAGAGCCAACTTCAGGACACTGGTCCACAAGAGACCTCCCAGCTCCACATAATATCAAATGGTGAAAATCTCCCAGAGATCTCCATCTCAACACCAGCACCCAGCTTCACTCAATGACCAGCAAGCTATAGTGCTGAACATCCTATGCCAAACAACTAGCAAGACAGGAACACAACCCCACCCATTAGCAGAGAGGCTGCCTAAAATCACAATAAGTCCACAGACACCCCAAAACACACCACCAAACGTGGACCTGTTCACCAGAAAGACAAGATCCAGCCTCATCCACCAGAACACGGGCACTAGTCCCCTCCACCAGGAAGCCTACACAGCCCACTGAACTAACCTTAGCCACTGGGGACAAACACCAAAAACAATGGGAACTACGAACCTGCAGCCTGCAAAAAGGAGACCCCAAACACAGTAAGATAAGCAAAATGAGAAGACAGAAAAACACACAGCAGATGAAGGAGCAAGAAAAAAACCCACCAGACCTAACAAATGAAGAGGAAATAGGCAGTCTACCTGAAAAAGAATTCAGAATAATGATAGTAAAGATGATCCAAAATCTTGAAAATAAAATAGACAAAATGCAAGAAACATTTAACAAGGACCTAGAAGAACTAAACATGAAACAAACAATGATGAACAACACAATAAATGAAATGAAAAATACTCTAGATGGGATCAATAGCAGAATAACTGAGGCAGAAGAACGGATAAGTGACCTGGAAGATAAAATAGTGGAAATAACTACTGCAGAGCAGAATAAAGAAAAAAGAATGAAAAGAACTGAGGACAGTCTCAGAGACCTCTGGGACAACATTAAATGCACCAACATTCGAATTATAGGGGTTCCAGAAGAAGAGAAAAAGAAAGGAACTGAGAAAATATTTGAAGAGATTATAGTTGAAAACTTCCCTAATATGGGAAAGGAAATAATTAATCAAGTCCAGGAAGCACAGAGAGTCCCATACAGGATAAATCCCAGGAGAAATACGCCAAGACACATATTAATCAAACTGTCAAAAATTAAATACAAAGAAAACATATTAAAAGCAGCAAGGGAAAAACAACAAATAACACACAAGGGAATCCCCATAAGGTTAACAGCTGAACTTTCAGCAGAAACTCTGCAAGCCAGAAGGGAGTGGCAGGATATATTTAAAGTGATGAAGGAGAAAAACCTGCAACCAAGATTACTCTACCCAGAACGGATCTCATTCAGATCTGATGGAGAAATTAAAACCTTTACAGACAAGCAAAAGCTGAGAGAGTTCAGCACCACCAAACCAGCTCTACAACAACTGCTAAAGGAACTTCTCTAGGCAAGAAACACAAGAGAAGGAAAAGACCTACAATAATGAACCCAAAACAATTAAGAAAATGGGAATAGGAGCATACATATCGATAATTACCTTAAATGTAAATGGACTAAATGCTCCAACCAAAAGACACAGATTGGCTGAATGGATACAAAAACAAGACCCATATATTTGCTGTCTACAGGAGACCCACTTGAGACCTAGAGACACATACAGACTGAAAGTAAGGGGATGGAAAAAGATATTTCATGCAAATGGAAACCAAAAGAAAGCTGGAGTAGCAATTCTCATATCAGACAAAATAGACTTTAAAATAAAGACTATTAGAAGAGACAAAGGAGGACACTACATAATGATCAAGGGATCGATCCAAGAAGATATAACAATTGTAAATATTTATGCACCCAACATAGGAGCACCTCAATACATAAGGCAAATACTACCAGCCATAAAAGGGGAAATCGACAGTAACACATTCATAGTAGGGGACTTTAACACCCCACTTTCACCAATGGACAGATCATCCAAAATGAAAATAAATAAGGAAACACAGCTTTAAATGATACATTAAACAAGATGGAGTTAATTGATATTTATAGGACATTCCATCCAAAAACAACAGAATACACATTTTTCTCTAGTGCTCATAGAACATTCTCCAGGATAGATCATATCTTGGGTCACAAATCAAGCCTTGGTAAATTTAAGAAAATTGAAATTGTATCAAGTATCTTTTCTGACCACAATGCTATGAGACTAGATATCAATTACAGGAAAAGATCTATAAAAAATACAAACACATGGAGGCTAAACAATACACTACTTAATAACGAAGTGATCACTGAAGAAATCAAAGAGGAAATTAAAAAATACCTAGAAACAAATGACAATGGAGACACGACGACCCAAAATCTATGGGACACAGCAAAAGCAGTTCTAAGAGGGAAGTTTATAGCAATACAATCCTACCTTAAGAAACAGGAAACATCTCGAATAAACAACCTAAACTTGCACCTAAAGCAATTAGAGAAAGAAGAACAAAAAAACCCCAAAGTTAGCAGAAGGAAAGAAATCATAAAAATCAGATCAGAAATAAATGAAAAAGAAATGAAGGAAATGATAGCAAAGATCAATAAAACCAAAAGCTGGTTCTTTGAGAAGATAAACAAAATTGACAAACCACTAGCCAGACTCATCAAGAAAAAAAGAGAGACGACTCAAATCAATAGAATTTGAAATGAAAAAGGAGAAGTAACAACTGACACTGCAGAAATACAAAAGATCGTGAGAGATTACTACAAGCAACTCTATGCCAATAAAATGGACAACCTGGAAGAAATGGACAAATTCTTAGAAATGCACAACCTGCCAAGACTGAATCAGGAAGAAATAGAAAATATGAACAGACCAATCACAAGCACTGAAATTGAAACTGTGATTAAAAATCTTCCAACAAACAAAAGCCCAGGACCAGATGGCTTCACAGGTGAATTCTATCAAACATTTAGAGAAGAGCTAACACCTATCCTTCTCGAACTCTTCCAAAATATAGCAGAGGGAGGAACACTCCCAAATTCCTTCTACGAGGCCACCATCACCTTGATACCAAAACCAGACAAGGATGTCACAAAGAAAGAAAACTACAGACCAGTATCACTGATGAACATAGATGCAAAAATCCTCAACAAAATACTAGCAAACAGAATCCAACAGCACATTAAATGGATCATACACCATGATCAAGTGGGGTTTATTCCAGGAATGCAAGGATTCTTCAATATACGCAAATCAATCAACGTGATACACCATATTAACAAATTGAAGGAGAAAAACCATATGATCATCTCAACAGATGCAGAGAAAGCTTTTGACAAAATTCAACACCCATTTTTGATAAAAACCTGCAGAAAACAGGCATAGAGGGAACTTTCCTCAACATAATAAAGGCCATATATGACAAACCCACAGCCAACATCATCCTCAATGGTGAAAAACTGAAAGCATTTCCACTAAGATCAGGAACAAGACAAGGTTGCCCACTCTCACCACTCTTATTCAACATAGTTTTGGAAGTTTTAGCCACAGCAATCAGAGAAGAAAAGGAAATAAAAGGAATCCAAATAGGAAAAGGAAAAGTAAAGCTGTCACTGTTTGCAGATGACATGATACTATACATAGAGAATCCTAAAGATGCCACCAGAAAACTACTAGAGCTAATCAATGAATTTGGTAAAGTAGCAGGATACAAAATTAATGCACAGAAATCTCTGGCATTCCTATACACTAATGATGAAAAATCTAAAAGTGAAATCAAGAAAACACTCCCATTTACCACTGCAACAAAAAGAATAAAATATCTAGGAATAAACCTACCTAAGGAGACAAAAGACCTGTATGCAGAAAATTATAAGACACTGATGAAAGAAATTAAAGATGATACAAATAGATGCAGAGATATACCATGTTCTTGGATTGGAAGAATCAACATTGTGAAAATGACTCTACTACTCAAAGCAATCTGCAGATACAATGCAATCCCTATCAAACTACCACTGGCATTTTTCACAGAACTAGAACAAAAAATTTCACAATTCGTATGGAAACACAAAAGACCCCGAATAGCCAAAGCAATATTCAGAACGAAAAACGGAGCTGGAGGAATCAGGCTCCCTGAGTTCAGACTATACTACAAAGCTACAGTAATCAAGACAGCAATGGTACTGGCCCAGAAACAGAAAGGTAGATCAATGGAACAGGATAGAAAGCCCAGAGATAAACCCACGCACATATGGTCACCTTATCTTTGATAAAGGAGGCCGGAATGTACAGTGGAGAAAGGACAGCCTCTTCAATAAGTGGTGCTGGGAAAACTGGACAGGTACATGTAAAAGTATGAGATCAGATTACTCCCTAACACCATACACAAAAATAAGCTCAAAATGGATTAACGACCTAAATGTAAGGCCAGAAACTATCAAACTCTTAGAGGAAAACATAGGCAGGACACTCTATGACATGAATCACAGCAAGATCCTTTTTGACCCACCTCCTAGAGAAATGGAAATAAAAACAAAAATAAACAAATGGGACCTAATGAAACTTCAAAGCTTTTGCACAGCAAAGGAAACCATAACCAAGACCAAAAGACAACCCTCAGAATGGGAGAAAACATTTGCAAATGAAGCAACTGACAAAGGATTAATCTCCAAAATTTACAAGCAGCTCATGCAGCTCAATAACAAAAATACAAACAACCCCATCCAAAAATGGGCAGAAGACCTAAATAGACATTTCTCCAAAGAAGATATACAGAATGCCAACAAACACATGAAAGAATGCTCAACATCATTAATCATTAGAGAAATGCAAATCAAAACTACAATGAGATATCATCTCACACCAGTCAGAATGGCCATCATCAAAAAATCAAGAAACAATAAATGCTGGAGAGGGTGTGGAGAAAAGGGGACACTCTTGCACTGCTGGTGGGAATGTGAATTGGTTCAGCCACTGTGGAGAACAGTATGGAGGTTCCTTAAAAAACTACAAATAGAATTACCATATGACCCAGCAATCCCACTACTTGGCATATACCCTGAGAAAACCAAAATTCAAAGAGAGTCATGTACCAAAATGTTCATTGCAGCTCTATTTACAATAGCCAGGACATGGAAACAACCTAAGCGCCCATCATCGGATGAATGGATAAAGAAGATGTGGCACATATACACAATGGAATATTACTCAGCCTTAAAAAGAAATGAAATTGAGCTATTTGTAATGAGATGGATAGACCTAGAATCTGTCATACAGAGTGAAGTAAGTCAGAAAGAAAAAGACAAATACCGTATGCTAACACATATATATGGAATTTAAGGGAAAAAAATGTCATGAAGAACCTAGGGGTAAGATAGGAATAAAGACGCAGACCTACTGGAGAACGGACTTAAGGATATGGGGAGGGGGAAGGGTGAGTTTTGACAGGGCGAGAGAGAGTCATGGACATATACACACTAACAAACGTAGTAAGGTAGATAGCTGGGGGGAAGCAGCCGCAAGGCACAGGGATATTAGCTCGGTGCTTTGTGACAGCCTGGAAGGGTGGGATGGGGAGAGTGGGAGGGAGGGAGACGCAAGAGGGAAGACATATGGGAACATATGTATATGTATAGCTGATTCACTTTGTTGTAAATCAGAAACTAACACACCATTGTAAAGCAATTATACCCCAATAAAGATGTTTAAAAAAAAAAAAAAAAAAAAAAACAAATGGGACCTAATGAAACTTCAAAGCTTTTGCACAGCAAAGGTAACCATAAACAAGACCAAAAGACAACCCTCAGAATCGGAGAAAATATTTGCAAATGAAGCAACTGACAAAGGATTAGTCTCCAAAATTTACAAGCAGCTCATGCAGCTTAATAACAAAAAAAACAAACAACTCAATCCAGAAATGGGCAGAAGACCTAAATAGACATTTCTCCAAAGAAGATATACAGACTGCCAACAAACACATGAAAGAATGCTCAACATCATTAATCATTGGGGAAATGCAAATCAAAACTACAGTGAGATATCATCTCACACCAGTCAGAATGGCAATCATCAAAAAATCTAGAAACAAGAAATGCTGGAGAGGGTGTGGAGAAAAGGGAACCCTCTTGCACTGTTGGTGGGAATGTAAATTGATACAGCCACTGTGGAGAACAGTTTGGAGGTTCCTTTAAAAAGTACAAATAGAACTACCATATGACCCAGCAATCCCACTACTGGGCATATACCCTGAGAAAACCATAATTCAAAAAGAGTCATGTACCAACATGTTCATTGCAGCTCTATTTACAATAGCCCAGAGATGGAAACAACCTAAGTGTCCATCATCAGATGAATGGATAAAGAAGATGTGGCAAAAATATACAATGGAATATTACTCAGCCATAAAAAGAAACGAAATTGAGCTATTTGTAATGAGGTGGATAGACCTAGAGTCTGTCATACAGAGTGAAGTAAGTCAGAAAGAGAGAGACAAATACCGTATGCTAACACATATGTATGGAATTTAAGAAAAAAAAATTTCATGAAGAACCTAGGGGTAAGACAGGAATAAAGACACAGACCTACTAGAGAATGGACTTAAGGATATGGGGAGGGGGAAGGGTACGCTGTGACAAAGCGAGGGAGAGGCATGGACATATATACACTACCAAACGTAAGGTAGATAGCTAGTGGGAAGCAGCCGCACAGCACAGGGAGATCAGCTTTGTGACCACCTGGAGGGGTGGGATAAGGAGGGTGGGAGGGAGGGAGACGCAAGAGGGAAGAGATATGGGAACATATGTATATATATAACTGATTCATTTTGTTGTAAAGCAGAAACTAACACACCATTGTAAAGCAATTATACTCCAATAAAGATGTTAAAAAAAAATGAAACACAAGTGAAGGCAGAAAGAGAGAGGAAACAAGGGTCAAAACCCCCAAAACATTTGCAGAATATCAGTAACAAAATGGCAATAATAAATACTTTCCTATCAGTAATTTAAATGTAAATGGATTAAACTCTCCAATAATATAGACATAGATAGCTTGAATGGATAAAAATTATGATCCACTGACTTGCTGCTTACAAGAGATTCACTTTAGATCTAAGGACACAGACAGACTGAAAGTGAAAGTATGGAAAAAGATATTCCATGCAAGTAGTAACCAAAAGAAAGTAGGGATGACTTTAAGTGAAAAACTGTCACGAGACAAAAAGGACATTATATAATAATAAAATGGTCAATTCACTGGAAGATAAACAATTATACATATTTATACACCAAACATCAGACCTCCAAAATATATGAGGGAAACATTGACAGAGGGAGAAATAGACAGCAATATTATTTTAATGGGAGGCTTCAATACCCTTCCTTCAATAATGGATAGAACAACCAGACAGAAGATCAATAAGGAAATAGATTTGAACAACACTCTAGACAAATTAGATTTCTCTGACATACAGAGAACATTTCACAAAACAACAGCAGAATATACATTCTTCTCAAGTACACATGGAATATTCTCTAAGACAGACCACATTAGATCACAAAACAAGTATTAATAAATTTTAAATGACTGACATCATAGAGAGTATCTTTTCCAATCACAAAGGAATGAAATTAGAAATAATCAGCAGAAGGAAAAGTAGAAAATACACAAACATCTGCAAATTAAACAACATACACTTAAATAACCGATGAGTCAAAGAAGAAATTACAGGGAAATTAGAAAATATCTTAAGACAAATGAAGTAAAAAAACAGAACATACCAAAACTTATGGAATGTAGCAAAATTAGTGCTTTCAGTCTTTCACAATTTAGTATGGAAGCTGTGGACTTTTCATATGGCCTTTATCATGCTGAGGTAGTTTCCTTCTATTCCTAGTTTCTTGGGTGTTTTGGTCATGAAGGGGTAATAAATTTTGTCATGTGTTTTCTCTGTAGCAATTGAGACAGCCATGGTTTTTTTTCTTTATTCTGT
This sequence comes from Phocoena sinus, assembly GCF_008692025.1. Lineage (NCBI taxonomy): Eukaryota > Metazoa > Chordata > Mammalia > Artiodactyla > Phocoenidae > Phocoena > Phocoena sinus. The sequence goes on from NC_045781.1 coordinate 13,788,391, forward strand.
TAATGTGGCATATTACATCGCTTGATTTTTACATGTTGTACCATCCTTACGTTCCAGAAATAAATCCTATTTGGTAATGGTGTATAATCCTTTGCATGAGCTGTTGAATTCAGTTTGCTACTATTTTGTTAAAGATTTTTGCCTCAACAGGCATCAGAAATATTGATCTAGTTTTCTCTTCTTGCACTGTTTGTCTGGCTTTGGTATCAGGGTAATGCTGCCCTCATAGAAAAGGTTTGGGAGTGTCCCTTCCTCTTCAATTTTTTGGTAAGAGCTTGAGGGAAATTGGTGTTAATTCTTCTTTAAATGTTTAGTAGAATTCACCAGTGAAGCAACTGGATCCAAGGCTATTCTTTGTCAGTAGGTTTATGATTACTGATTCAATCTTTTTACTAGTATGTCTCTTTAGATTTTCTATTTCTTTATGATTCAGTATTCGTAGATTGTGTGCTTTCAGGATTTCACCTAGGTTACTCAATTTGTTGGTGTACAATTGTTCACAGACCCCTCTTTCATTTCTGATTTTAGTTGAGTCTTCTCTACTTTTTCTTCATCTAGCTGAAGTTTTCTCACTTTGGTTAATCTTTTTGAAGAACTAACTCTTGGTTTCATTGGTTTTTCTCTATTGTTTTTCTGTTCTCTAACTTGTTTATTTCTGCTCTATTCTATTATTTTCTTCCTTTTCCTCTCTTTGGACTTAGTTCACTATTCTTATTTCAGTTCCTCGAAGTAAGGCTGATTTGAGATCTTTCTTTCTAATTTAAGTGTTTACAGCTATAAACTTCCTTCTTAGCACTGCTTTCAATGCACCCTATAAGTTTGGGTATGTAGTAAGTTTTGAAATTGGAAAGTGTAAATCCTACTTTCTTCTCTTCCAAGATTTTTTGGGAGGGACTTCCCTGGTGACGCAGTGGTTAAGGATCTGCCTGCCAATGCAGGAGGCACGGGTTCGAGCCCTGGTCCAGGAAGATCCTACATGCTGCAGAGCAACTAAGCCCGTGTGCCACAACTACTGAGCCTGTGCTCTAGAGCCCGCGAGCCACAACTACTGAGCCCGCATGCCACAACTACTGAAGCATGCGTGCCCAGAGCCTGTGCTCCACAACAAGGGAAGCCACCACAATGAGAAGCCCGTGCACCACAATGAAGAGTAGCCCCCACTTGCCATGACTAGAGAAAGCCCACGTGCAGCAACGAAGACCCAATGCAGCCAAAAATAAAAATAAATAAATTTATTTATTTTTTAAAAAAAAAAGATTTTTTGGATAGTCTGGATCCCTTGCATATCCACATAAATTCATGATCAAGATGTCAATAAGCCAGTGGAATCTGGGGTAGTATTGCCATCTTAACAATATTAAGTGTTCTGAATTTTTTTAAATGCCATAAGAAGTGAAAGAACAACATAAATCAGAATTAGAAAAACTCTGAAATGAAATCACAGACCTCAGGAACATAGTAGAGATAAAAGAAAAAATAATTTCAGAATATTAATCTAGAAAGAAATAAGAAAAACTCCAATATATTAATATTAAGACAAAAAATTTTTTTTGATGTGGCCCATTTTTAAAGTCTCTATTGAATTTGTTACAATATTACTTCTGTTTTATGTTTTTGGTTTTTTGGTCACGAGGCATGTGGGATCTTAGCTCCCTAACCAGGGATCGGACTTGTACCCCCTGCATTGGAAGGCAAAGTTCTAACTACTGGACTGCCAGAGAGGTCCCAGGACAAAAAATTTTAAATATGTAAATAGTATATGAGAGAAAGTGAATAACTAACTAATTTATATTTATTTTATCTAGACTTCTAAGTCTCATATATAATAAGGTTTAATTTTTGAAAAAATTTATTAATAAATATATTAAAAATTTAATCAGATCATGGCTCTTAAGTAATCTTAGAAAACAATTTTAATTCTTCTTAGTAACACCTTATGTGACCTGAACCCCCATAATATACTGAATTCATGTTTTGTTAGTTACCCCTCAATAACTCTGCTCTGATCTCTTAACACAAAACACTCATGTTCACTTTCAGGCCTTTCCATTTGTTGTTTACTCTTCTTGGAATGCACTTCCTCATATACTCAAATGGCCTGAGTCCTTACCCTCCATGTCTCAGCTCAAATATCACTTCCTCAGAAAAGGGTTCCTGACCATCTTACCTCATTACCTAAATTTGCCTTATCCTTAGTAGTTTCCTTCATACTATATTCACTATGTGATGTTATTTATCTACTTATTTGTTTAAATGTTTATTTTATGTCTTCCCTAATATAATACAAGCTCCATTTATTAGCCAGATATAATAATGAATATATTTTTAGGTAATGAAGCCACATGTATAAATCTAAGTGCACAAGAGGATCTGGAAAACATTTGAGTCCAAAATACAAATTAAAAGGTGCATAAGGAAGAAGACAGTGCCCATCATTGAACTGGGAGAAAAATATAAGAATAACAAAGGGAGTGGTTAATGAAGTAAAGATAAAAGTCACTGGGTAGCTCATGCAGAGTATTTATTTCTACTTTAGAGCACAGTTATTTTATCCAATGTGAATGAACCTTTCCAGCCAATATTTCAAGTGTATGTCTCCTTGACCATTGGGCTTTCACCTACACCGATGTATTCCCATAATTTGACTTGCTCATACTTACCTGTACATCATCTTCTTGTTTCTTCTCTCACAACCATCCACGGCTCTTTCCCTCGCTCCAATAATGTAATCACATCTGGCTTAGAAATGGAAGGTCCTGTTTACAAAGAAAAAAAAATAGCACACGATATAGAAGAAAACATTGCTCAGTTTAAATAATAATAATAAATTAAAGGTGTCAAAATAATATTGAATAAGATTTTCCAGAAGAGAGGGTAAGGGAATGAAAGAACAATAAATCAGTTAGGTAGGGTAAGTTCAAAGAAAAAAAAAATACACACACACACACACACACACACACACACACACATATATATACACACACACATATATCCTCTTTTTCTTGAAAGCATGTATAATGCCATAGTTGAAAATACAGATCTTGGAGCCTTAGTTCAGTTCCTGCGTTTGCCACCTTCCAGCTGTGTCTGACCTTTGGGAAAGTCACATAAAACCCACTGTGCCTCAGTATTCTCACTTATAAAATGGGAATAATAAGGCTGTTAGAAGAAATGAACAAGTTGACATATATATGTATGTATATGTACATACATTTATGTATGTATATGTACATACATTTATGCATGTAAATGTGCGTATATGTACACACATTTATGCATGTATGTGTATACATTTATGTACATATATGTACATGCACTTATGCATGTATATGTATATAAATCTATGCACGTGTGTACATGCATTTATGTATGTACATGCATTTATGTAAGTATATGTACATACACTTGTGTATGTATATGTACATATATTTATGTACGTATATGTACATACATTTATGTACGTATATGTACATGTACATAATTTATGTATGTATATAAAGTGCTTAGAGCATTGCCTATTAAATACTAAGCAAAATGTTAGCTATTAACATTATCGATATTGTTTTACAAAGAGTATACAAGAGGAGCTATCTGTAGGATATTAATTGCAATTAAAATGTAATGTTCATTGATTATAACTTTCAACCACAAAACAGAAAAATTTTCTCCTAAATAGACTGTGTATTCTTCAGTTTTCAATGAATTCCATTTATCTAATCCATTGTTATATAAACTGTAGGGGCTCTTTTAGAGCAATTCAAGGAATTCAGGACCCTGTGTCAGGCTGATCTCTCTGCAAGTGGATAAGGTAACAAAATGGAGTGTCTATAGAAATTCTGAGCATAAATAAATAGGAAACCTGGATTATTTGACAATGGTTATATAATAAATGCCAGAGAATTCTAAACTAGATCCTATTCATAAAGGAAGAGAGGCAACTGTAAGTAAGAATAGAGGAGGTATGAATGTCACTGAAGGACAGGGAAGATAAAGATATTAAATGGAGATGTGATTTCCAACTTGACAAAGCTCAAACCACTTCTTTGGGAAAAAGGAACATGGAAGTGTAACTAGTTTCCTAAAAGCAGCCTTGAAAATCAGAGTGAAAAAATACATATCTTAAAGAGCAGATTCTAAATTATTCTAAGTCACTTGAGGCTTATAAACATACCCAGTGAGACCAAGTTACCATAGTTCTCCATCATCACATCCCGGTACAAGCTCTTCTGAACAGAGTCAAGATATTCCCACTCCTGCTGAGAGAAGTCTATGGCCACATCCCTGAATGTCATAGATCTCTGAAATCGCAAACCTATGTATTAATGGGGAAATTAAAGGAATATTTTGAAGGCAGAAGGAGAGAAGATAAGGATCATACTGTAGGAAGACAGCAATATAGCAAGTATGTAGGCTAAAAATCTTTAACACAGGAGGGAACTGAAGCAGAACATATACATATTTTTGAAGAAGTCTGCTAGAATAAACAACATTTCCTGGCTTGTTAAGTATCTGAGCCATTTGACAATAGATGAAATAATAACATTTGGTTATTAAATTAAATAGTAAACACAAGCATAATGCCTGATAGGTATCTGTCACATAAATTCTCAGTAAACGTGAGTTGTCAAGGAAAATTTTTGCTTTTTAGAGAAAAGAAAATTTAATCAGCTTTTTTTTTAAATGTAGTATAAAGTCTCAATTTTAGAAAATAGGGTTTATATAAAATTGAGAATTCCCTCAAGTATTAAATGCTTCATTATGTCAGATCTTATCATAGTATATATATATTTTTACAAATCCACATAATTTTTGGCACATGACATTATATCTTATGGATATATCAGATATAAATGCACAACATTTAGGATGCACAACATGTGTAAGGTCTTCTCCAATCCTATGATTCTGTATTCGCCTACTATTTATGATGATACATTTTTTTTTGCTGCCATCTACTGTCTGTCATTGAACACCTGGCTTGTGCTGAGTGTGACAGGCAATGATTACTTAGGTTACCAATGATCATCTTCTGGTATTTATGCCCTTGTGTACTCTTCTTCACATGTGTATGAGTTGAACTGAGTGACTTGCTTTTAATAAACAGAATATGGGGCTTCCCTGGTGGCACAGTGGTTGGGAGTCCGCCTGCCGATGCAGGGGACATGGGTTCGTGCCCCGGTCCAGGAAGATTCCACATGCCGCGGAGCGGCTGGGCCCGTGAGCCATGGCTACTGAGCCTGCGCATCCGGAGCCTGTGCTCCGCAAAGGGAGAGGTCACAACAGTGAGAGGCCCACGTACCGCAAAAAAAAAAAAAAAATCCATCTTACTCAAAGACAAATATGTGCCCTTCCTCAGTTCTCAGCAGATAGATATTTAAATAGATGTTTATAATGCTGAACAGGGTTTTTCTCATTCTCTGTAGTTGCTGAGGCTGAGGAAGGAGGGATAGAGATATATACAATTAGGATGTGAAAAAATGCAGAATCTAACAAATGAATGAATCTTATTCTTCAGCATAACATGGGGATTTATATTAAAAATCTTTATTTTCTGTTATAATAACTGTCTTCGGAAATATTGTTTGTATTTGCATCATACCTGGAATTAGAAATTAGTGCCACTGGGACTTCCCTGGTGGTTCAGAGGTTAAGGCTCCACACTCCCAATGCAGGGGGCCTGGGTTCGATCCCTGGTCAGGGAAGTAGATCCTGCATGCAACAACTAAGAGCCTGCATTCCGCAACTAAAAGATCCCACATGCTGCAGTGAAGATCCCAGGTACCGCAACTAAGACCTGGCGCAGCCAAATAAATAAATAAGTAAATTTTTTTAAAAAAAGAAAGAAAGAAATTAGTGCCATTTTCTCTGAAAGTAACTTTAAATCCCTAAATTATTAATTCTGAAAGGATGTCTTATTTAGTAATTTGGTGCCACGAATAATTAAATTTTAAATAAAATTCCTAATCTCTAAAATGTGAAAACAGAATGTTTTTCAAACAAGGAGACACTCAGCACTTCCTTTTCCCTAATGCAGAGGTATAAGGAAATCTATGACTGGGTTAGATTTTTTTTTTCAAACTAAGAATAGGACTCAGTCTCCTTTATTTGATCATTATTTTGCCAAAACAAAACCACATGGAAATGTTCACACATAAAAAGCTAGAAACAGGGTCTTCCCTGGTGGCACAGTGGTTAAGAATCCACCTGCCAATGCAGGGGATACGGGTTCCATCCTTGGTCTGGGAAGACCCCACATGCTGTGAAGCAACTAAGCCCATGCGCCACAACTACTGAGCCTGCACTCTAGGGCCCGTGTGCCACAACTACTGAGCCCATGTGCCGCAACTACTGAAGCCCCCGCGCCTAGAGCCGGTGCTCCGAATCTCGCGCCGCGCACCACAACAAAGAGTAGCTCCCGCTCGCCACAACTAGAGAAAGCCTGCACACGGCAATGAAGACCCAACTCAGCCAAACAAACAAACAAACATATACACCAAAATATTAAAAGTGATTATTTCCAGGCAGTGGGAATAAGAGGTATTCTTAATTTCTTCTTCCTAATTTCTTAGGAAATTAAAATTTTGGTAATAAGTCTGCATTAATTCCATCATCATAAATAAAACATAAAGATATTTCAAAGTATTCAAAATATTTTAAGTCATTATTATGGCAGAGGCTATATTTTCATCATTTAAAAAAGTCTATAAATAGCAGGCCTGCCATGAAGTACTGCTATGACTGAAACAACTACCACTTACCTATTCTTGAATATCCTTTAGCTGTATCACACTTATATAACCAGACACATACTACTATAAAGATTTTTCCACTACTAGAAAGGGAAATAGCCTTTGCAGATTAGGGTTGTATGCAAAATGGGCAGAAAAGTTTTGAATACACAGAAGGTGTTCAATAAATGACTATGCACTTTCTATTCTCTTCTGAATAACCTATTAAAATATCATTTTGGATACAATCCTTGCAAAAGGGTTTTACAAAATTCTGTTTTAAAAAATGAACGCCATATATAATTTAAAATTTTCTTGGGTACTATTATCTACAACTATGAAGATGATTTAACATTAGATCATGGCCATTTTTCCTTATCATGACTAATTTTTATAAACAGAAATTTTATTATCTACATAATATTGTCTCATGGATGTCATGTGGGTTTCTTAATCATTCTCATTATCCTGGCCACTAATTTTTTTTCTTTTTTTTTTATTGGCATATAATTGCTTTACAATGTTGTGTTAGTTTCTGCTGTTTGGCCACTAATTTTGTACAAAACTGTCCCAAGGTATAACAATTTTTGATTCCAGATAAAAACCCAGGTCTAAATCTTTTGAATTGTGTACACCTTTGAAGAATGGAAATGTACAAATATACAGCGATTATCTATAAAATTCCGGGGGTTGTGGTCCCCTCTACCCCCATAAATACAGACAAAGGAACCCTGGTTAAGAACTCCTGTTCTGGACACTTGAATTCTGGCTCAGTCGCTTTATTTGCAAGCACAAGTCACAATTAACCTCACATTTTCGTTGCTTCTTAACTACTGAAACCTGCAGGAGAATAATCAGTCACCACAACGCTGAGCGTGTATTAAAATACACCCTCCGTGGCTACATCCGCTGTGACCTCATACATAAAACCAAAATGAAGTAAGAAATGGGCGTTCACAGTAGGTTCCTGCCGTCAGAGCTCAAGAAACGCTGTCATTCTCAAATACACAAATGAACTTCAGAGGACTCCTAGGAACAACAATCCCAGGAAGGAATCCCATTCTTGGAGTCTCTCTATCCATTCGTTTCTAGAATCCTGACTCAGGGGCAATCCCTAATCTAAAATTCCCATCCTAAAAGCCATTCTGTACCTTCTTACCAAAAACCTTCATCGAGGGCTTAGCATGTGGTTTCCCCCTTGGAGTCATTTCTCCGTGGCAGTCGTATGTGCCTGACAGGAGGGTGGAGAAAGCAGCAGAGAACCTAGGGCCATGGGTCCTTGAGACATTCCCCACAAGTCCACCGCAACCCACGCTCACATAAAGGACATGCATCTTACGTCCGCGTCATGCAAGGATAACCACGCACCTCTCAGTCTCACTACGGGAACTCACCGCCCAGCACCACCCCGCGGCCCTTCGCACGGAATACGGCCTCTCACAAACACGCACGCTTCCCGATTTTCTCCCAGGGCTGCAACCACCGTCCCCGCTGCTCAAGCGCCCACAGCCCCGAGGGGGCGGGCGGACTCGCAAGGCTGCGTTCCCAAAGTCCACGCTTTGAGCGCCTCCCGCAATCCCACCCTCACCGCCACTCACCGTCCCCCACGGGCTCGGGCTACGTCTGCACAGTCGTTTCCGCGGCGACCCACGCCGGTTTCTTCCTCGGACGGGTGCCACTCGCGCAGCGCGCAACAAAGGACACGGAAAAAAGGCCCGAAGTCGAAGACACCTCGTCGACTGTGGGAGGTACAGTACAGGGTAGCAAAATTCCTAAACCAAAGCTGCCGCCCCGGCCCGGCCGAGAGACTTCTGGGAGTGACTTCCGGACTGCGCGTGCGCAGCACAGATCTGGGGGCCACTGGAGGCCTGACCCCAGGCTGAGGGCGAGCTCACTGTTTCCCACAGCCAGAGGGAAGCTAGTCCTGGTGGCACCGCACCAGCGAATTGTGAGGAGGGGACGGCGGAGCTCTTATTTTCCGAGGGCTCAGGCCTGTGTGTGAGGGTTCACCCTGTTGAGTCAGTGATGTGACGCCCCCCCCACACCAGGGTTATGGAGCACTTGACAGGTGAGCATCTGAACTTGGGTTTAAGATCTAACCATGCTGTATGTTTGTGTATGTATTTGTGTGTGTACGCATGTTGGGGTGTATGTATCTTTACTAAAATTCCCATTACGCCTGAAATCACAGGTGCTTACTATATTTCCAATTTAGAGTCGACGCTTCTGAGATCAAAACAGGTACAAAGTTACACTGTTTAGTGGCAAAGCCATGTTTCCAGGTTGGGATAAGCTGGATAAAGTAAGACTCTACCGTGTAATGTATTCTCATTGTAGAAAAGGAGAGAGTGAGTTTGGGTCCTTTTTAAGGTCACCGACTGTAGGAAATCTTAGAAATTTAGGAAAATAAATACTTTTCCACATTTCACAATATTATGCCCACCAGAAACTTTTTGTTACAGTAAAATTTTTCATCCCTCTGTTGTTTTATGCATGGGTGGGCTTGACTACATAAAAGCCCATAGATGGAGAAACGTCTTTAATTTTTATTCCTGGTCATGAGATCCCATTGAAAAATATCTCGTTTCTTAGGCATGTGACAGTAATATAAATTGTGGACACAGACTTAAAATTTGGGAAGAAGAAGGTGTTATCAGGAGAATCAAGGTTACATCCATATGTATTTAGATTCATGAGGAAGTTGAGCAAATGGGAAATATAAAGTCAGTCATCAAAGAATGTCCATATTTTAGTTGTCACCACTATTATGTATTTGAAATATGTAATGCATAACAATTCAAAAGGCATAGAAATGTTTAAATAAAAGATAAGCAACATTTCCTTACATGTATCCCAGTCATACATCAGCTCACCTTAAAGTCAACAACAATTTGATTTTGGTGTGTATCCTTCTGGAGAAGTTATTATCATATACAAATATGTACTTTCTATATATATGTATGTAATGATTAGGGGTCTGAGACCTTGTGAGGCTCAAATACATTAAGACAACACATGAAAATTTAGGCCTTACAATACAGGAGAAAGAAGGAAGCAACATGAAATATTTGCTCTTTAGTGATTTCATTATAAAAATTAATATTACAGTAGTCCCCCCTTATTCTCCGGGGAGATTTTCCAAGACCCCCAGTAGATGCCTGAAACCATGAACAGTACTGAACCCTATATATACTATGTTTTTTTCTATAAATATCTATGATAAAGTTTATAAATTAAGCTCAGTAAGAGATTAACAGCAATAACTCATAATAAAATAGAGCAATTATAACAATATACTGTAATAAAAGTTATGTAAATGTGGTCTTTCTCTCCCTCTCGAAATATCTTATTGTAGAAGTTTAATGCCTTTTCCATCTTAAGTGCTTATCATGCACTGTTGCTGTAATGTTTGTCTGCAGCGCCTGTCTCCATTTTCCTTTCAGTTCAGTCTCTGTCTTTGAGGTACAACAACAAAACTAGCATGAATTTCTTTTTCCTTCTTCACAGTTTCATGCGTGGAAAGTTTGTCCTTATTATAGATCTTAGCAACCTCAGAATATGATTTTATTTCTCTCCTTATTATGTGGAGAATTTTAATCTTTTCACTTGAAAGCAGCACTTTGTGGTATACCTGAATTGCCAGCATTATTACTCTTGCATTTTGGGGCCATTATTAAGTAAAATAAAGGTTACTTAATACTTGAACACAAGCACTGTGATACGGTGACTCTCGATTCGAGATGGCTACTAAGTGTCTAACAGGCAGGGTATGCTGGACAAAGGGATGATTCGTATCCAGACTTGGTCAGAGCAGGTGGTGTGAAATTTCATCACGCTACTCAGAAAGGCACGCAATTTAAGAAATGAATTGTCTATTTCTGAAGATTTCCATTTATTATTTCACAATGCATGTGACCATGGAAAGCACCACCACTCTGAAGGGGGGAATACTGTATCTCAAAATGTGGACATAAAAAACAGGGAGAGACTAATCATTCATAATACACCTGTACAATAAAAACCAATATAAATATTTTAATGTTTTTTCCAATATTTTTTATTGTGATAAAATACACATATAAAATTTACCATCTTAACCATTTTTAGGGCACAGATCCCTGAAATTAACCAAGCCTTCAGTTGTAAACCCCTTTAATAGACTCCAGTTCCAAAATCATTACATCCGACAGATTCTGCAGTGCAATTGTTGTCTACGTGGAGAGACAGATTCCTGATGTTTCTACTATATCATCTTCCCAGAATTTTCTAGTATGTGTGTTCTACGGATTTTTTGGTGTGCATTTTGAAGCACAAGTACTTAGTATGTAATATCTCCTGCTTTGGCCCTTAGTACCATAGCAAAAAAACCCCAAGCAAACAAAAACAAACAAACAAACAAAACTTTCTCATTAAAAAAAGCACATTAACAAACATTTAATGGCTGAATAATTATATTAGGGGTGTTTCGTTATTTATTTTACAATCCCAATCTTTGGGGCATTTAGTTGTTTCCAATATTATGTGGTTGTAGACAATGCTGATATTAATATATATTTATACAGAAGACTTTCCTGCATATTTTGGACTACTTTCTTACGATAGATTGGTAAGATAAAATGACCAGAGAAATAATTTTTTAATGACTCCTAATTAAAATTTCCACCAGAACTATAAAAATTCTGAGTTCAGCTGTGCTACCATAACTAATTACTATTTTTTTTAAGAATAATTTTGGAGCTCTAGTCTTGAAATGCAATTACAATGGGAATCATTGCAGGAGAGAACACCTGGGGTATATAGATTTCAAGAACTCTACTCAAAGCTAAAGAGAAGCCCACTCCTTTCTTATTTTATGCCAATTCTTTTTCTTTTACCCTTTTACTAGTTTAAATATAAAAGAAAAAAACCAACATTAAATAATAGATATTCTCCTCCCACAAGATATTCACAGAACTGCTGCATCTATGGTGATTCTCTTTTCTGGAATGGGCATACATCATCAGGTCATGTTAAACATCAGGAGAACTAGACCTCATCAGAATCACATTGAACTAGTTGATTTATTTATTTCTTCCTTGACAGCCAGATAATCGGAGACTCAGGGGCCCCAGTAATTTCTGGAATTGGAAAAAACCACCTGGGACTGAAAGGGGATATTGGGTAAGTTTCATAACATTTTCTATCTCAACTGCAATGGAATGAACAAGACAACAGACAGATGCATTAAGTTGATTTCAAGATCTTTTCCCAACACAGGCTTCTACCATAGGGATAATGTCTCAAGCAGAGAAATTCCTAATACTCCTAAATCATTTTGAAAACCCATTACTTATTTTTGAGGAGCCATAATCAGATATGTGGAGCTGTAGACTGGAAGCAGAAGCAGTTAACAATGGAGATTTTAGGCAGGTTGCTGAGGAAAACTGTTTCTCCAGCCCTCCTTAAAGAATTCAACAAGGTTCAAAGCTTCAGGGATACTTGTGAATGTGTCCACATCTACTAGAAATACAGGAATTTTCTTTGATCAAAAAAAGTTGTATTGGGCACTTCCCTGGCGATCCAGTGGTTAAGTTTCTGAGCTTCCACTGCGGGGATGGAGATGGGGGGTAAGGGGGGCACACAGATTCAATTCCTGGTTGGGGAACTAGGATCCTACATGCCAGCATGGCGCGGCCAAAAAAAAAAAAAAGTTGGATCTTCTAGAAATTTTTAAATGAGTAGTAAACATGATTCATGTCAATAAAAGCAAAGAAAAACAAAACAAAAAATATACTAGTTACACAGGTGCCATTTCCCCTGGTGTGCTGAGTTCCCTTCTCTTATCTGAAGTGCAGAGCTCACACTGAAGCCTCACAAAGCATCCCTTTCTGTACGCCTGTTACATCTTCTAGAGTTTTGTTACCAAAAATCTGGAAAAACTAAAACATACTTATTTCTAAAGAGTTCACCTAAAATCTTCTATTCCATTAATCTCTATTATTATTTATGTAAATATTATCATAACAACACTTCTTACTGATAAATTTTGTGACAGAAATATTATGAATTTACAGACTTTCAGTAAACCTAGTACATTCAACGTATTATACTTAATATTGATGACTTTAAAAACATGTCTGGGGCTTCCCTGGTGGCGCAGTGGTTGAGAATCTGCCTGCCAATGCAGGGGACACAGGTTCGAGCCCTGGTCTGGGAAGATCCCACATGCCGCGGAGGAACCAGGCCCGTGAGCCACAACTACTGAGCCTGCGCGTCTGGAGCTTGTGCTCCGCGACAAGAGAGGCCGCGACAGTGAGAGGCCCGCGCACCGCGATGAAGAGCAGCCCCCACTCGCCGCAACTAGAGAAAGCCCACGCACAGAAACGAAGACCCAACACAGCCATAAATAAATAAATAAATAAATAAATAAAAAAAAAGAAGGTGAATGTCTTTAAAAAAAAAAAAAAATGTCTGTATTAATTAAACCAACAAACTTAAACGTGTTTTCACTCATTAAAAATCAGTCCTGGGTCATGTGATCCTTTCAAACTTTAATTTGTTGTACTTAGAAATGTTTGACTTGTAAGCACTTATTTTCCTTTAAGCCAATTAGAACTCATTTACAAATTAATTTTTACATAAAGATAGAATCAGAGATCTCATAGCTTCATTTTAAAACCTAGTCATGAATCAAGTATTTCAATATAAAACTTATTAGTTTATAAACAACAGTTGGAATAAGTTAAGTTTACTCATTTGAGTTTTAAAAGTCCTCTTTTCGGGGTCCCCTGGTGGCGCAGTGGTTGAGAGTCCGCCTGCCAATGCAGGGGACACGGGTTCGTGCCCCAGTCTGGGAGGATCCCACATGCCACGGAATGGCTGGGCCTGTGAGCCATGGCCGCTGAGCCTGCGCGTCCGGAGCCTGTGTTCCACAAGGGGAGAGGCCACAACAGTGAGAGGCCCGTGTACCGCAAAATAAATAAATAAATAAATAAATCACTTGACCATATACTTAAGGGATTACTTGTGGGCTCTCTGTTCTATTCCATTTGTTGATATGTCTGTCTTTTTGCAAGTACCACAGTTTTGATTACTGGTGCTTTGTAGTAAGTTTTGAAATCAAGAAGTGTGAGTCCTCCAGATTTGTTCAAGATTGTTATGGCTACTGGCAGTCCTTTGAGATTCCATATGAATTTTAGGGTGGGTTTTTGTATTTCTGCCAAAAACATCATTGGGATTTTGATAGGAATTGCATTGAATCTGTAGACTGCTTTCATTAGTACTGGCATTTTAATAACATTAAGTCTTCTAATCCATGAACGTGGGATATGTTTCCATTTATTTATGTCTTCTATAGTTTCTTTCAGCAATGTTTTGCAGCTTTCATTGTACAAATCTTTTACTTCCTTGGTTAATTCCACTATTTCATTCTTTTTGATGCTATTGTAAATGGACTTGTTTTTGAAATTTCCTTTTCATATTGTTCATTGTTAGTGTATAGAAATGCAATTGATTTTTACATGTTGACTTTGCATCCTGAAACTTTGCTGAATTCATTTATTAGATCTAACAGCTTTCTTATGGAATCCTGAGGGTTTTCTACATATAACATCATGTCACCTATAAACAGAGATGATTTTACTTCTTCCTTTCGAATTTGGATGCCTTTATTTTTCTTGCATAAATGATCTGCTGAGAACTTCCAGTACTACGTTGAATAGAAGTGGTGAAAGCAGGCATGCTTGTCTTGTTTCCTGATATTAGATAAAATCTTGACGTTTATCAAATATTATGTTTGCTGTGGGTCTTTCATATAGCTTTTATTTTGTGGAGATAGTTTCATATATAGCTTTTGTTATGATTGAGATGATTTCCTTCTGCTCCTATTTTGTTCAGCGTTTTTATCATAAAAGGTTGTTGAATTGTCAAATGCTTTTTCTGCATTAATTGAGATGATCGTTTTCTTCCTTCATTTTGTTGATGTGACATATTACACTGATGAACTTTCATATGATGAACTATCCTTGAATTTCAGTAATAAATCCCATTTGGTCATTTTGTATAATTCTTTTAATATGCTGCTGAATTTTTTGCTAGTACTCTGTTGAGGATTTTAAAATCAATGATCATAAGAGACAACGTTCTGTAGTTTTCTTTCTTGCAGTGTTTTTCAGTAGCTTTGGTAACAGGGTTGTACTGGTCTCAAAGAATCAGTTAGGAAGTATTCCCTCCTCTTCAACTTTTTTGAAAAGTTTGAGAAAGATTAGTATTAGTACTTGTTTAAATTCACCAGTGAAGCCACCAGATCCAGGACTTTTCTTTGTTGCGAGGTATTTTTTTGGCCATGCTGCGTGGCTTGCAGGATCTTAGTTCTCCAACCAGGGATTGAACCCAGGCCACGGCAGTGAAAGCCCAGAATCCTAACCAGTAGGCCATCAGTGAACTCCCTATTGGGAGATTTTTTTTTGTGACTGAGTCAATTTCCTTACTACTTATAGAGTAGTTACCAGTCTATTCAGGTTTTCTATTTATTCATGTTTAACTCCATGGTTTTGTTTCTAGGAATTTGTCTATTTCACCTAGGCTATCCAATTTTTGGCATACAATTGTTCATAGTACTCTCATAATCCCTTTATTTCTGTATAATTGGTAGTAATGTCTCCCCACTTACACTTTTTTGTGTGTGAATTTATTTTTTAATTTTGTATCACAACTTTTTTTTAATTCAAGTATAGTTAATTTACCCCACTTTCACTTTTGATTTTAGTAATTTGAGTCTCCTCCCTTTTTTCTTAGCTCATTTAGCTAAAGGTTTGCCAATTTTGTTGATCTTTTTGAAGAACTTCTGGTTTCAAGATCTTCTCTGTTGTTATTCTGTTCTCTTATTTCATATACCACTGCTCTATTCTTTATTTCTCCTTCTGCTAGCTTTGTGTTGTTTGTTCTTTTTCTAGTTCTTTAAGCTGTAAAGTTAGGTTGCTAATTTGAGACCTCTCTTGTTTTTTAATATAAGCACTTATAGCCAAACATTCCCCTTTAGCACCACTTGTATGCCTTAAATTTAGTTTTCTTTGTCAATCATACTTCAGTAAAGCTGGTGGGAAAAAAAGATGGTCCTTGTTGGGGCTGCATACGTCTTTACCAAAAAATACAGAACCCTCACAGCCTCTGCTGGGCTTACTGCCATGAATAGCTATCTCTGTGTCAGACTCAATGCGTACTCCTTTGTTCTGCTTAATCACGGGTGTTAGTGGCACTCAGGCATGCCCCCAGTTTTCTGGATGTCACACCCCACAGGGAAGGAGTTTGTGTCCTGCCACTGCAGAACAAAGTGGGCTGTGTGCAGCTATATTGCCGTTGTCAGATGTGGAGTTGATCGGCTGGCTATGGGTTACTGACACATTGCAAGGAACTAGAACTTGTGCATCCTATCTCCTCTCTTGCTATAAGTAAACACTGTTCTACTTGATCCTGGGGTGTATTTTTACTATTCTCCATGACCTCAAATCATGCACTGGTCTTTTTCTTGGCGGCACTTCTCTACCTTGCAACCTTGGCGAAAGAGCCTGGGCACTCAGTAAATAGTGAAAAGGGGGGAATGCCATAAATGACTTTCTAATATAAAGTACAGTATAAATTCTCTGAAGGTGAACAGTATTTGGATCATAACTGAAAAACTTAAAACATTGTTTAAATTCCAAGGAGTTCCTGCCAGCCTAAATTATTTGATGCTTTATAAGAACGGAACCATGTAAAATCCTTCTCATATTCTCTTCATTTAAATTGTTTCTCAAGTGGTATAATTCCACTGTCTTCTATACATATATCCCATAAAGTCTCTCTCCAGTATGAATTCTGTGATGTACCTTAAGCATTGAACTAAGTCTAAAGGACTTCCCACATTTGTGGCATCCAAAGGGTTTTTCACCAGTGTGAATACTCTGATGTACTTTAAGGCTTGAACTGAGCCTAAAGGACTTCCCGCATTTGTTACACTCGAAAGGTTTCTCACCACTGTGAATACTCTGATGTCGAGTAAGGCGGCCATACACACTAAACGCCTTCCCACATGCCTTACATTCATAGGGTTTCTCACCAGTATGAAATCTGTGGTGTATAGTAAGTTGATGGCTACTCCTAAAAGTCTTTCCACACTCCTTACATTCACAGGGTTTCTCACCAGTATGAATTCTCTGATGTATTCTAAGTGTTCCAACGTCACTAAAGGCCTTCCCACATTCCTTACATCCATAGGATTTCTCACCAGTATGAACTCTTCCATGTTGAGCAAGGTTTGAAGCACGACTAAAGGCCTTCCCACATTCTTCACATTCATAGGGTTTCTCCCCAGTATGAATTCTCTGATGTACTTTAAAGTCTGTAAGACGACTAAACGCCTTGCCACATTCCTTACATTCATATGGTTTCTCACCAGTATGAATTATTTGATGTACTCTTAGGTCTGTATGACGACTAAAGGCCTTCCCACATTCCTTACATTCATATGGTTTCTCTCCATTATCAATTCTGTGATGTAGAGTAAGAGATGAACGTTTTGTATAAATGTATGTTTTTCCATTGCTGATTATTTCATATCTTGAGTCCAAATCTACAACAAATAGGAAAAAAAAAGTTTCTTTGACCACAAAACATTTTATAGAATTAAGAGAAAATTGAAAATTTCACCCATTAGAGATGGTTTAAAGAACTCTAAAATACAGTTATAAAACTTGAAAATTTAAAAGGAGGGCTCATAAAAAAAATAAATAAAAATAAAAATAAAAAAAATAAATAAATAAAAGGAGGGCTCAGAAAAAGTAAATTTATGCAGTAGAGCACTGGTAAGCAAAGACATGCACAGAACACATCCAGCCCTGATTTGTAGTGTTTGCCAATGTCTATGGTGTAAATACTCCCACCACAGGCAATTCCAAGCTATCAGTGTAATGTAACTGAACCTGGACTTAGGGATGATAAGTAAACTCTTGTCCCTAGAGAGCCAGTATCAGCCAGCTCTAAATACCACTTCCATCTAAAATATAAATATATACACATTTAAAAAAGCAATTATACCTGATCATTCTTCAATTACAATTCCCCTAAAAATACACATTTCTGCCACTGTGACTCTTTCCCTCCTGTGCATAGCCATGTGTGCTTTTATTTGTTCTTCATAACACATTAAGATATTGAGAGTCTTTACTTAGTTATTCCTCCCCTGACACTTTATTATTTATGATCCTTACATATGTTCAACCTGTTTCATTCCTTCATATCTTTTCTCAGGTCCTCTCTAGCTTTCCCTTTTAACCAAGGCCAACCATTCTGGTCATCCCCAGAAAAGTATGTCCATCAATTCTCTGACATATACCAGGTATACCAGTTGTACGGTATTTTGAACATTTAGGGACTTTGGGCAAAAGAGGGAACTTGAATTATATAGAAAAGTCTAGAAGAATGCCAAGAATTATATTAGAAAGAATTGGCAGTTGTGGGCTGAATGATAAAAATCTGTATGAAGTACCATGAGCAGAATCCAAAGCGTTTCATGAGGGAGCTATGAGTTGAGGGCAGAAAAAACCTTCTTGTAACTAGACTATGGTATGCGTACAAAAAGTTGAAATAATATTAACAACAATCTTCAAAATTGAGTAACAATAGAAATTAATAAATATCAGAAAACCAAAAACCCTTTCATCTGGAACTGGAAATGCCATCTCCAAAAATGCTAGATCACTATGGAAAGAAAAAACTGAAATAAAAGAGTTCTAGTAAATGGACTACACAGAAAATAAGCACATATCAGAATTTTGGGCATTCAATTTCACCATGCAGAGAACTCAAAACTTAAAATAATTATCTCTATAAAAAAGGTGAGTTGAGGGCTTCCCTGGTGGCACAGTGGCTGGGGGTCTGCCTGCCAATGCGGGGGGTGCGGGTTCACGCCCCGGCCCGGAGGATCCCACGTGCCACGGGGTGGCTGGGCCCGTGGCCCATGGCCGCTGGGCCTGCGCGTCCGGAGCCTGTGCTCCACGGTGGGAGAGGCCGCAGCAGTGAGAGGCCCGTGTACCACAAAAAAAAAAAAAAAAAAAGGTGAGTTGAGAATCAAAGCCTAATATGTAGAAAATAAACAACAAAATAGAGGGAGGCATAAAAATAAAGATAAAAGGAGAACATAATGAGTTATAAAACAGTAACATTAACAAATAAAGAGCTGGTGCTTTAAAAAAATCATTATAAGAAATATTAGATAAACCAATTAAAGACAGTTAAAAACAAATAAAATAAGAAAAGAGGAAAACAAGAACCACAGAGAGGGACTTCCCTGGTGGTCCAGTGGTTAAGAATCTGCCTTCCAATGCAGGGGATGCAGGTTCGATCCCTTGTCGGGGAACTGAGATCCCATGTGCTGCGGAGCAACTAAGCCCACGTGCTGCAACTACTGAGCCCATGTACCACAACTAGAGAGACCATGTGCTGCAACTATGGAGCCCACGCACTGTGGAGCCTGTGCACCACAACTACAGAGCCCACATGCCTTTGGGCCCACATGCCACAACTACTGAGCCCATGTGCTCTGGAGCCTGCATGTCACAACTAGAAAGAACCCTGCATGCCTCAACAAAGAACCTGTGTGCCGCAACAGAAGATACTACATGCCACAACTAAGACCCGACACAGCCAAAAATAAATAAATAAATAACATTTTAAAAAAAAGAACCATAGAGAAATTAATTTAAATTACAAGGGTACTATGTGAATACTTTTGAAAGTATGGATAACTTTCTAGGAAAATTTATTAAAATTGAACACAGAAGAGAAAGCCTAAATCAACCAGATGCTACAGAATAAACAGAAAAACACCTGCCAGGAAAAAATTAAGAAGAAGTGTCATAAGCATATTTCAACACCTATATTGTAATTTCTCAATATCTAGATCTAAAATATGGATACAGCATAACTGGACAAAGGGAAAATTTAGGAAGCCAGCAGGCATAACCCTAGAAATCTTATGCCAAAAAGAGAGGAAGAATTCAAAAGCTTGGAGAGTTTTGACTGGCCAAAACTAAAAAGACAGTAGCATAAAAATGATTGTGACAGATAATAAACCATGCAATAAAAAGCAATGAAATCAGCAATGATACAAGAGAAAAAAATTATTTCTCATCATTAAATAACTCCTTAATTGAAGAAGTTCTAGTTCCAATATGGTAGCATGAAGTTCCTACAGCCTGCCCCCTCTCTGATTTCAACTATTAACACTTGACAAAATACAAAAATTAACTACATAAGGGCTGTAAATAAAAGCAGGAGGGCTTTGGAAAGGAGTCAGACTATACAAAGCAATCCAGACTGAGCTGAGTTTCTTGCTTAACTCACTCTCATGTCCTTGCTTCAAGGGCAGATCCCAGTTATTGTGGGGTAAGCGTGGGCTACAAAAATTCCAATAGAAACTCCACAATGTTTCTGGCTATAAGAACAATGAGAGGGAGCACTGCCAAACTGGAAAGCAAGGCGGGGAATGCTGGGACGAAAACAGCCAGAGAAGATTTCCTAATTTGGTATTTGGGTATAGATCAGTACGACATTCACTCTTACCAACAACAACACATGCATGAGAAGGATATAAATCAGTACGGCAACACTATACCTAGTAAACAATTTGAAAACCTTCCCACAAAGAAAATTCCAAGCACAGGCAGTTTCACTGGTGAACTGTTTCAAATACCTAGTGGAGAAGTACTACCAGTTCTAAACAAAACTATTCCAGAAAATTGAGGAGTGAATCAGTCTATGCAGCTAGTTACTCTGATACCAAACAGGAGAAAAACAGTATAAGAAGTGAAAATTACATACTATAAAACCTTGTAAACATATATGCAAAATACTAAACACTATCTTCACTAACAGAATCCATCAATATATAAAAAAGGTAATACATAATGCCTGTCTTAGTCCTTTTGGGCTACTATAACAAAAGATAAAGACTGGGTAGCTTATAAACAACAGAAATTTATTTCTCACAGTTCCAGAGGCTGAGAAGTCCAAGATCAAGGGACTAGTATGGTCATATTCTGGTGAAGGCCTTCTTCCTGGTTCATAGCCAGTGCCTTCTCAATGCATCCTCATATGGTGTAAGGGGTGAGGAATCTCTGTGGTAACTCTTAATAAGAACACTAATTCCACTCATGAGTGCTCCACCTTCATGACCTAAGCATCTCCCAAAGGCTTTCCCTCCTAATGCCATCATCTTTGGGGGTTCGGATTTCAGTATAATACTGGGGGGTAGAAACATTCAGACCATAGCGATGATCAATCCCAGGAATACAAGATTGGTTTAATATTTGAAAATTTCATCAATATAATTTATTATATTAACAAAATAAAATTTATAAAACCCATATGGATCATGTCTAAAAATTTTTTTTAAAAAAGCATTTAATAAAAGCCACATCCATCCCTCATAAAAAGAATTTATCCTAATAAAGATCACCTGCAAAAAACCCACAGCTAACACCATATCCAACGGTGAGAGAATTATGCCTACCACATATGATCAGAACAATAAAAAGTTATACCCTCACCACTTCTACTCAACATTGGACTAGAGGTTCCAGGCAGTGCAATAAATCAAAAAATAAATAAAGGCATGCAGGAGAAAAATTAAGAAACAAAAATGTCCTTAATCATAGATTACTTAATCATATGTGTAGAAAGTCAAATGTAAACTATAAAACAGCTACTAGAAAACAGTAATTGAGTTTAGCAAGGCTGAAGTATATACAACCAATATGTAAATATAAGCAAACACTCAGGAATTCAATTTTTAAAAATACAATTTAAAGTAGTATCAAAAATAAGACATAGTGAGGGATATATCTCACAAGAGATATGTAAGACCTGTACACTATAAACTATAAAACACTGCTGAGAAAAGTTAAAGATATAAATAAATGGAGAGACATATCATGTTTATGGAATGTAAAACTTGATACTGTTAAGATGTCAATAATTATTGCTGAATTGATTTATAGATTCAATGTAATTCCAATAAAAATCCCAGCAGACTTTTTTGTGGTCTATGATGAAATTGACAAGCTGATCCTAAAATTTATAGGGAAATGCAAAGGACCTAGAATAGTCAAAACAACTTTGAAAAGAACACAGTACAAGGACTAAATAACACTACTTAATTATAAGACTTATGAAGATACACTAATCATCAAGTTTATGTGTCAAGACACATCAATTAATGGAACAGATGATCAGAAATCGATCCATACATATATGAAAAACTTACTTTCATCATTTCAAAGGCAATAGAGTGAAGAAAGGATAGTCTTTTCAAGAAATGATGCAGGAACAATTGGGATATCCATATGCCAAAAAAGAATCCATACTTTGATAAACAAAAATGAACTAAAAAAATGGATCACAGACCTGAATGTAAAACGTAAAACTGTAAAACTTTTGGAAGAAAACAGGAAAAAATGTGTGACCTTGGGCTAGGCAAAGAATTCTTAGATACAACACCAAAAACCAAGATTCATAAAGAATAAATGGATAAACTTGATTTTGTCAAAGTTCAAAACTTCTGTTCTCCCAAACACACTGCTACAAGAATGAAAGGAAAAATCATAGCAAACAAGAGAATATTCAAAAAGGATATCTTTTAATGTAGAATATGAAAAATAACTTACAAGTTCAATAAGAAAACAAACAACCTAATAAAACAGACAAAAGATTTTAAAAGATACTGCACTAAAGAAGACAGCAAATAAGATCCTCAACATCATTAGTTATTATGGAGAAACAGATTAAAACCACAACAAAATGACACTATATACTTACTTGAAAGGCCAGAATTAAAAAGATTGACCATACCAATTGTTCATAAGATATGGAGGATCCAGACCTCTCTTACAGCTGGTGGAAATGTGAAATGGTATAGAAACACTGTAAAATAGTTTCTTACAAATTTAAATTTATAATCTTATTTATCTAAATTTAAAATCTTACAAATTTAACCATACAATCCAGGCATTCAACTGCTCCGTATTTGGCCAAAAGAAATGAAAGCATATATTCATTCAAAGACTTATAAACAAACGTCTACAGCATCTTAATTTGTTATTGCTAAAAACCAAAAATGTCCTTCAGCAGATAATGAATAAACAAATTGTGGTATAACCAAATACTGGTATAGTACTGAGTAAAACACACATAACAACATGGATGAACTTCAACCTAATTATGCTGACTGAAGGAAGATGAAAAACTTCACACTATCATTCTGTTTGTATAAAACTACAGAAAATGCAATCAACTCTATTGTGATAGAAGTAGAAAGTAGATCATTGCATACCTAAGGAGGTTGGAGGAAGAAAGAGGAGGAAGATTACGAAGGGATAAGAAATGCAAAGTTTTGAAAAAAAATCATTTTAATAGATTCAGATAAAACATTTGACAAAATTGAACAGCCATTCATAGTTAAAAAAAAATCAGCAAACTAGGAACAAAAGGAAACTACCTCAATTCAACAAAGGTCACAAATGAAAAAACCTACCACAAGACTTTCCTTTTTTTTAAGACTTCCACTTTCTATGCCAACATGAAAAACAGAGTAGAGACCAGAAACAGATACACATACAGTGATTTCACTTCTGACAAAGGTGCCAAAGCAATCCAAGGGGAAAGGAAATTCTTTTTTTTTTAAATGGTGCTGGAATAACTGGGTATCCATAGGGAAAACATGAGTCCTGAACCCTACTCACACCGTAATAAAAAATTAACTCAAAATGGATATATAATAGAACTAAACATAAAAGCAAAAATTATAAAAGGTCAAGAAAAAGCAGGGAAAAAACTTTGCCACCTAGGGGTAGGCAAAGATTTCTTGGATGGTATACCCCAAAAAAATCATTAAAGAGAAAGTTGATAAATTGGAATTCATAACAATTTAAAAACTCCTTGTAAGATATTGTTAATAAAATTAATAGGTAAGTCACATTGTGGGAAAAAGTTTTTAATGTTCCAAAAGGACTTCCTTTTGTTCCAAAATAAAGAACAGTTACCCTCAAATATAAGAAAATAATGATTTCAAATGGCTAAAGATTTGGATAAACACTCCAAAAAATATGAATGATCAGTAAATAAAAGAAACTCAAGATCATTAGTCATCATGGAAATGCAAAAAGATACCACTACATACCAACTACAATGTCTAGAATTTAAAGGACCGACAATACCAAGTGTTGGAAAGAAAATGGAGTAAGTGGAATGGAGCAGTGCAAAATTTCTAAAATTGTTAAACATGCAGTTATTACTCAACAATTCCACTCTTAGGTATTCATCCTATAAAAATACACATACACAAATATTCATAACAGTTCTACTTATAACTAGTCCCAAACCGGAAACTAACACAAAAGTCCATCAGTAGGTGAACAGAAACATAAATTGTGGTCTATCCATAAAACAGAATAATACTTAACAAAAAATTGAACAAAGTAGTGATACACGCAACAATACAGACATACCTCAAAGTCATTATACTTACCAATGGAAGCAAAACATAACAGAATATATAATGTATGATTCCATATTTATAAAATTATTTTAAAAGGCTAATCTAATGTACATTGACAGAAAGTTGATCAGTGGTAGTTTGAATGGGAGTGGGCATGGGGCATGGAAATTAATTGGGAAGGGAAACAATGGAAACCTTTCACGTACTGTAAATGTTGTGTATCTTGATTATAGTGGGAAATCTGGGTTGTTTACACTTTTTGACCATTAATACACAATGCTGCTATGAGCAACCATGTACAAGCTTTTGTGAGATGTACATTTCCAGTTTTCTAGAGTATGTAGCTAGCTATGAAGGAAAGAGATGAGAAGAAAAGCATGGCCTTCATTAGCTTGAAAAACAAGTAAATCACATGGCATGCCAGAAGATGGAAATTGCTAAAGAAGAAAATGAAATTGGAAAGAAGACTCAGGATGGCTAGGATCAGGGGAAAGGCTCACTGCAAAACCCCACTAAAAGGATGATATTTGGGCAAAGATCTAAAGACAATAAGGGAGCACACCCTATTGACTGGATGGTAACTCCAAGTTTAACATTTTAAGAAACTGACCAGCTGCTTCCCCATGTGGCTGGACCTTTATTTTAACCTATTTGTGTTTCTGACTCTAAGATGTATTTCTTACAGTTGGATCATGTTTTTTATTTTTAATCCATTCTGCCTACGTTGGTCATTTAAATGGAGTGTGCACTCAATTTACCTTTAATATAATTACTGATAGAATTTATGGTTAAAATTTGTTACATATTTTCTATGTGTCTTAAGCCTTTCTTCCCCTTCTATCTCTTAATTATTACCTTCTTTTGTGTTAAATAGATATGTTCTAGGATGCCATTTGATTTCCCTTATTATTTCTTTTACTATATATTTTTTAGTTATTTTCTTAATGGTTTTCCTGGGAATTACAATTAACATCTTAATCTGTAACAATTTAAATCTGATCAATACCATCTTAATTATAATATTATAAAAAACTATGCTCCTGAATAGCTCCATTCATTCCCCAAGCCATGATAATTTGAATGCTTAAAAAAAATAAACAGGGCTTCCCTGGTGGTGCAGTGGTTGAGAGTTCGCCTGCCGATGCAGGGGACACAGGTTCATGCCCCGGTCCGGGAAGATCCCACATGCCACGGAGTGGCTGGGCCCGTGAGCCATGACCGCTGAGCCTGCGCGTCCGGAGCCTGTGCTCCGCAACGGGAGAGGCCACAACAGTGAGAGGCCCGTGTACCGCAAAAAAATAAATAAAAAACATAAAATAAAATAAACAGAAGAGGGAGCCCTTAAAATCACAAATTTAGAAAAGGTATCCAGAATCTTGACTCCTTTCTCAAAACTGAGGAAAATTAATCTCATATATAAATGACCCCCCATCCCCCAAAAAGGCCCAAGGTCCACTCCTATACAAGAAATTATATGACTAAATTTAATGACAGTTATAGAGACAATATATATACATCTAAAGCAAATGCCCTGAAAACAAGGAAAAAAACTATACCATACTATTCAATAACATGCTAAAAGACAAGAAAAAACTTTTAGATAAGAAAAATCATAAATGAGAATTAGAAAATGTAGGGCGCGGCCGGATAGCCATTACGCATGCACTAAGTATGCCGCTAGGGCGTATGCACCTAATATGCTAATCAGGTTTTGAAGCAGTGGCCTATCCAAAGTCCGGCTTGTGAAATGCGATAACCATACGGACGAATCAGGGACTTACACGAGTCCTTAAGCCCTTATATAAGCAGACAGGCTCGAGCGTACGGGGTCTTCCTTCCATCCGCCCGAAACCAAGCTGTACTCCAATAAAGTGTGATGCGAGAAGAATCTAGCGTGTGGTGATTCGTCATTCTGCTGGTCAGAAGCGGCTCGCCGCAAGTGGTGCCGAAACCCGGGAACCTGCGCGCCCCGCATGGAGGACCGATTCAGAACTCGACACACGGAGTGAACCGCCGTTAAGTAGTCCAGTTTAGGATCAAGATCCAATTTGGGTCCCAACAAGGTTAACAAGAGTCGTGGAAGATAATCCCAAGAACGATGTGGAGCGCTCAAGGAGTGACACTGGGCTGGATACTGTTGATGAGCTTCCCCCTGCTCAAGGCGGAGATCAAGACGTTTTGGGGAATTAGCCGAACCTGGCCAGTCCCCATCCCCGTTCATTCTCAAAGTACCATTCTCCCAGTATTGTATTCCACTAGCTGTGAGATGAATACGGCTTGTGCTAGGCCACTAAGCACAGATTGGATGCTCTGAATAAGAGCAAGCAGATTGGAGAATTCCTAAAGGGAAATTGGTCCCGCGAGGCGGAGAAGATGATATTTAAGCAGAAGTTGAATATCCTGCAGCTGAATGCAACCAGAGTGGATCCAGTGACTCTTGGAGAATTTACCGCATGGCTAGCTAGAGCATTTTCCTTTTTTTAAGGAATGGGTGGGTGTGGGACTGTTCGCAGCCTGCTGTTTGTTTGGGATAGTGTTGTGTCTCTGGTTGGTCTGTCGTATTCGCATTCGAACCCGGCGAGATAGGATAATGCTCACTCAGGCGCTTGTGGCCATCAGTGAAGGCGAGTCCCCCGCAGCCTGGCTCTCCACCCTAAAAAACATATGATCGCCCTTGCACAGAGGGGCCTTGCCGCCATTGCACCTCTATAGGGGATCGGCCCTAGGGGCTGCCTCTGCACGGAGAGGTCTCGTTACCATTGCACCTCCATGAGGAGCCCATGCCACGTGAAGACAGCCCTTGCACTCTGCAGTTCGATTGCGAGCATTGCACGCAGGAGGGTGTCTGCGAATGCAAGCGGAAACTACCGGTACACCGTGTACATACCCCGGTATGAGCACTGGTACAGGTCAATGTCCGCTGCAATGGTCGAAAAGAAAAAAGGGGGAGATGTAGGGCGCGGCCGGATAGCCATTACGCATGCACTAAGTATGCCGCTAGGGCGTATGCACCTAATATGCTAATCAGGTTTTGAAGCAGTGGCCTATCCAAAGTCCGGCTTGCAAAATGCGATAACCATACGGACGAATCAGGGACTTACACGAGTCCTTAAGCCCTTATATAAGCAGACAGGCTCGAGCGTACGGGGTCTTCCTTCCATCCGCCCGAAACCAAGCAGTACTCCAATAAAGTGTGATGCGAGAAGAATCTAGCGTGTGGTGATTCGTCATTCTGCTGGTCAGAAGCGGCTCGCCGCAAGAAAAACTCAGAATTGGGTGATAGAGCTCACAAGTAAATTTCAAATAAATGAAAAATAATGAAAGAATACAAACCTAGAAAGAATATGAGAATAAATCCAACAGATCAATGTTAACACAAATAAGAATAAAGAAATATTTGAAAAGGATATGAAAATGAATTACAATTTAACCTATAGTTGTTTTATCTAGGCTTCTGTGTAAGTCTTATGATTAAAGAAAAGGTGAAAATCATATTTAAAAAACAAAGACAAAAAACCTAAATCATATTAGGGATCCTAACTACTCTTAGAAAACAATTCTACTAATTCTTCATAAGGATCCACAAAATCTAATAGGATCTTTTCCTTCCTAACATACTAGCTTCATGTCCTGTTAGTCACCATGCTACTACTCAAACACACAAACCTCATCCCCCTTGAGGGCCTTTGCATGTGTGGTTCACTCTCCTTGGTTGGGCTTTCTCATACAGTCAAAAAGCCTGTGACCTTACTTCATGTCTCTGCACAAACGTTAGGAAAGGGTTCTTGATCATGCTACCTTACCTAAATTTGCTGTGTTTTTGTTAGTGTCCTTCATAACATATTTCACTACCTTATATTATTTATCTATTTATTTCATGTTAATTTCTTCCTTAACATGGTATAATCTCCATTACTGCAAGAACATTATCTGCCCTAGTCAGTATTACTGGGTTGATTATGCCAAGCACAGTGCCAGCTCAGACTATTCAAATATTTTCCAGGTATAGGAATGAATGTATTTTTAGACAAGAGTCACATTGAAAAAGAGGATCTGGAAAGAATCTGGTCCAAAATACAGGTAAATGGCTACACCATAGAAGGAAAGGGACTAGCATGAAATTGGGAGGGGAATATGAGAAAAATAACATGGTGAATGATTAATGAGCTTAAGATGAAGTTGATATACTTCCTCCTCACATTACAAGACTTTCCTTCACTGAGAAGGGAGCTTTCCAACTAACGTTTCAAGGATGTGTTTACCAAGTGTATTTACCACCTGGGCTATCATTTACACAAATGACTTCTGCCTGACCTGCTCTTACGTACCTGTACACCAACTTCTTGTTTTTTCTCTCATAAACATCCAGGGTTCTTTTCCTTGCTCCAGTAAGGTAATTACATTTGGCTTAGAAATGGAATGGCCTGCTTTAAAGAAAACAGAATGCCACAGGTTGCAGAAATAAATTGTAACTAGTCAAGGTAAAATTATAATTATGATAATAAAAGATCATAATGATATTGACTATTTTAGAGAAGAACGGGAAAATTAAAGGATAAGAGTCAGTTAGGTAAGGCAAAGTTTTTGTTTTGCTGTATTTAAAATTCAAACTCATATGTCCTCTAACTCTAGAGAGCAAACATAATGTGGTTAAAAACATATTTTGAAGCCTGGGATCAATTCCTGCCTTTGCTACCTTCCAGCTGGGTATAACCTCGAATAATTCACTTAAACCCACTATACCTCAGTATTCTCATTTATAAAATGGGGATAATAATAGTACTGTTGGGGGAACTAAATCAGTTAATACTCTCAGTTATTTTAATCAGTTAAATCACATAATGTGCTTAGAATAATGACTACTACCCAGTAATCAAAATGTTAGCTATTAACATTATTCTTATGCTCTAATGTCACTAGAGGATACAAGAAAAGAGAGCTATAAGATATTCATTCCATTTTGAATGTAATTTTCATGTATTACAACTTTCAACCACAAATCAGATGAACTTTGTTTTAAGAAATGAACTGCTTTTGGTACAGTTTTAAATAAATCCCAATTATGCAATCCATCACCATATACATTGTAGAGGCTCTTTTGATACCGAGAGCAATTTAGGACCCTCTGTCAAGCTGATATCCCTGAAACTGTTTCAGATCTTAAAATGGAGTATTAGAGCAATCTGGAGCACAAATGAATAAAAAACTTGGATCCTTTGACCATGGTTATACAGTAT
Organism: Phocoena sinus; assembly: GCF_008692025.1. NCBI lineage: Eukaryota > Metazoa > Chordata > Mammalia > Artiodactyla > Phocoenidae > Phocoena > Phocoena sinus. Next base: position 13,817,865 of record NC_045781.1, read on the forward strand.
ATGCCACAAATACCTAATTTAGCTGCTTGGTCATTATGGAAGAGATGCAAATATAAAAAAAGAACACATGGAGATGTGAATATGATTGAAGGATAGGGAAGATGAAAGTGTTTAATGGAGCTGCCATTTCTAACCTGACAAAGCTCAGACCACTTTTTTGGGAGAGGAAAAACAAATTTAACTAGTTTCTTGAAAGGCAGCCCTGAAAATTACAGTAGAAAAAATACACAGCCTATAGAGCAGATTCTAAATTAATCTAAATTATTTGAAGCGAATGAACATACCCAGTGAGACCAAGTTACCATAGTTCTCCATCATCACATCCCGGTACAAAGTCTTCTGAATGAGGTCAAGACATTCCCACTCCTGCTGAGAGAAGCCTATGGCCACATCACTGAATGTCAGTGATCCCTGAAACAGTAAACACATGTATCACTGGGCAAATTAAAGAAAATACTTTGAAAGCAGAAGCAGGAGTTGATGGACTTCTCCATAGGAAAAGAGAAAATGAAAGTAAGTAGGCTGGCAATCTATAATGTGGAAGGAGACTTAAGCACAAGGTATACATATTTTTTAAGAAGCCTGCCAACACAGGTCAAATGTCTTCTGTATTCTGGGATACTTCTAAGTATCTGAACCATTTGGAAATGGACAAAATAATGTTTCCCTCCTAAATTAAAAAGCGTATATACAAGAATAATGTCCAAATGGTATCTGCCTCAAAAATTCTCAATAAATAAATATTTCTCCAAATTTTAAAAACTGGGTTGCATAAAATTAATATGATTTTCTTCAAGTATCAAGTACTATTATGTTAGATCTTGCCATAAGCATTTTTGCTTGATTCAATAAATCCATTTATTATTTTGGCATATGACATTGTATTTTATAAATAAATCAGATTTAATAATTTATACAATTAGATGCACATTTGGAAGGTTTTCCACAATTGTAAGGTTCTATTTTCACCAACTACATATAATGATATGCATTTTTGTTGCCATCTACCATTTCACACTGAACACTTTCCTTATTCTGAGTGTAGTAGGTAACCTCATTGATTACCAGTGATCTCCATTTCCTGGTATTTATGTCCTAATGTAATCCTCTCCCTTTGAATGTGGTCTGAACCCAGTGAGAGAGAACTATTTCCAACAAATAGAATATAGAAAAGTGATGGAATGTCACATCCAACATTAGCTTATAAAAAACTATGATTTCCACATTGCTTATTCTCTCTTGCTGTCTCACTTGGTCACTCTGATGAAGCCAGCTACCACGTGTGAGCTGCCCTAAGGAAAGCCCCACATAATAAACCCCTTTTGGAGGAAGACGCGGTCGCCGCTGTAGCGGAGCCTCGGGCCGCCCACTCCTGCTCCTGATTCACTGCCGTTCGCTCTCGCGGAGAAACAAGTTGGTCAGGAAGCCGCACCGCAGCTATGGCTTTTAAAGATACCGGGGAAGGGGCTTCCCTGGTGGCCCAGTAGTTGAGAGTCCGCCTGCCGATGCAGGGGACGTGGGTTCGTGCCCCGGTCCGCGAGGATCCCACGTGCCGCAGAGCTGCTGGGCCGCTGAGCCATGGCCGCTGAGCCTGTGCGTCAAGATACCGGGAAGACTCCCGTGGAGCCCGAGGTGGCGATTCACTGGATTAGAATCACCCTCACCAGCCGCAACGTGAAGTCTTTGAATAAGGTATGTGCTGATCTGATCAAAGGCGCGAAGGAAAAGAATCTCAAAGTGAAAGGACCAGTTCGGATGCCTACCAAGACTCTGAGAATAACTACAAGGAAAACTCCTTGTGGTGAAGGTTCTAATACTTGGGATCGTTTCCAGATGAGGATCCACAAGCGACTCACTGACCTGCACAGTCCTTCTGAGATTGTCAAGCAGATCACTTCCATCAGTATTGAGCCAGGAGTCGAGGCTGAAGTCACCATTGCAGATGCTTAAATCAACATTTTTAATAAATTGATAATCAGTTGTTAAATATTGTTGACTTTTATTCATAATACTGACAGGTCTTGGGAATAGAGTTGTGCTATGGAATTCATTCCACCTTTTAAGTAGAATAATTAAAATTAGATGGGTAGCCTATGTTTTACTTTTTTTCATTATATTTTCCAGGGGCCACTAAATTAGTTTACACTTGACATTATTTGAAAACTGAAATATATTAGCTAAATAACATGTGAGACCTTGTGTTGATGATGAATATATACAGTTCTGGCTGCCTATTGGAGCTTTTCCAGAGAACATGTGTCTGGGTTCTACTCTGGAAAATCCGATTTAATTGATATGGGGTACTATCAAAAGTTTCTGGGGTGATTCTAATGTGTACAGCCATGGTTAAGAACCTAAGGTACTAGAGGGCAAGTAACTCAGGGAAAATAGATCTTAAATTCCAGCCCTGGCTCTGCCAGTTTGTCATAACTCCTTTTAAATTTGGAAAATTTCAAAATGTTTTTGAAACTTCGTTAATAAATTTTATAGACAAAAAACAAAACAAAACAAAACAAAAAAACAATAAACCAAGAGCAGTCGCCAGCCAACAGCTACTAAGGAAGTGAGGCCCTCAGTCCAACAGCCATGAAAAACTGGGTCAAGTCAACAACCACTTCAATGAGTTCGGATGCAGATCCACTCAAAGTTGAGCTTTAAAATGACTGCAAACCCTGACCAACACATTATAACCCTGTGAGAGACCCAGAGCAGGAGAGCCACGCTAAGCAACATCCAGATATCTTAACTCACTGAAACTGTGAGATAAATGCTTGCTGCTTTAAGATGCTATGTTTCAGAGTAACTCATTATGCACTAAAAGATAATTCATTGATTTAAATGATACTGAAGAAGGCTGGTCAATTATATAGATGTTACACAAACTTAGCATGTCTCATTCAACAACAAAATAGCTTTAGTATTTATGTCTCATGGCTTTCCTACCAAATCCATGACCTCCATGTTCAAAGCCCCAATCATATACTACTCATCCACACAAAGCAGGAATTTCATACCATATTAAGATTCAGGTCATTCAATGATAAATTCCACCTCATCTACCTGGAAATCTCGGATCTGTGGAAAACTTCAAAGTCTTACCATGGATAGTTAAACAGAACCATTGTCTCCATCTCCAAACTACAGATCTGACCTGTATAGCATAAATTTCTACTTCAAATAACTTACCCCACTGTTCCATCACTGCCCTTAATTGAAGAATGGGCACTTAAAATATATTGAAAATTTTGGACAATAATTACATGAACACTAGTTAGTTTTGAATGGGCCATACGGAGACAGTGCCAGGTAATTTGGCCACATATTTCTCTGGAACAATAGCTAGGAAACAGGTTATTTGAGGGAACTTTCTGTTAGGAAACATCAGAAAAATTAATGAAAATACTTACATGACCAAAAAAATACACATATTTCAACAAGGAGAGAAACATCAACTTACATGGGCCATGGTTTTAGACCTGCAAGAGATGATCAGTCCTCTGGGCTCCTCTACCAGAAAAGCAGAGTCCAGAAAACCCAGACCTGGGAGAAGAGAAAGACCTTGAGACCAGTTGTATTTTAGTGTTTCCTCACTGGCCTTAAGTTAATATTACCATTTATGCTCTTCCATTCCAGATTCCAAATTACTTCATATCACACACAACTTGGGTAAGTTAGGATTCTGGACAAATCCATTTCCTCACTCAATTCCTAGGAGTCTCAGCTTCAGAGTCATTTCTGCATTGAAACCAGACCCAGATACTTCAGTAGAAAATTTTCTGGCCAATGTACCATTGTTATCAGGTTTACATGAAACTAAGATTGGGCAGCTCTGTCCTGCTCTGAGCAGATCTTCCTCTTTCCATTCCCAACTTCAAGAGAAAAGAGGCCACATAATCCAAATCAGAACCTCTTTCTGGGCTTGAAAGTGGGTGAAGTTGATCAAAATATTAGAGATGGACAAGTAATGTTCAGCATTCTGAGTCCAGCAAAGCTTATTAGTTAAATATATGACAGACCAATATTATACTAGAATATACAAGTAATCATTCAATGTTAAATTGGGAAGAATATTTAAGGACGTGGAAAATGTTCCATATATATTGTCAATAGAAAAGTCAGGTTGACTAATATATTTCTATTTATAAAATATAAGAGCATATTAATCAATACAGAGAAAAGAATGACAATCATAAAACAGAAAATAGAAAAGTCTGGAAATTTATATGGCCATATATTAACAGCTATTATATTTTTGGTTATGTTTTTACTGTTTTGTTTTTTAGGGGGTGTTTTTAGGAATGAATCACTGGGTATTCAGTTGTTTTTAGTTCATACATGAAACAATCAAAACCAGTGAAGACATAAATTATACCTTTGCCATGATCAGAATTTGACATCGGCAATCCCTATCGTTTTGCTTAGATCTTGAGTTTTGGGGTTTTTTTTAAGGTTACTTCATAATCATTGTAACAATTGACATAAGAACTTGAAATTTTTTTTTTTTTTTTTGCTGCTGCACATAGGCTTTCTCTAGTTGCGGCGAACAGGGGCTACTTTTCATTGCGGTGCACAGGCTTCTCATTGCGGTGGCTTCTCTTGTTGCGGTGCACAGGCTCTAGAGGGCAGGCTCTGTAGTTGTGGCGCATGGGCTTAGTTGCTCCTCAGCATGTGGGATCTTCCCCAACCAGGGCTCGAACCCGTGTCTCCTGCATTGGCAGGAGGATTCTTAACCACTGTGCCACCAGGGAAGTCCAAAATATGTTTTTTTTTTTTAATTTGTTAAGGTGAAGACGTCCACAAAGTTCTTTGTTCTTTAAATTCAGATCATTGGGATGTCTCTGGCAGTCCAGTGGTTAAGACTTCACCTTTCAGGGACTTCCCTGGTGGCACAGTGGATAAGACTCCATGCTCCCAATGCAGGCAGCCCACATTCTATCCCTGGTCAGGGAACTAGATCCCACATGCATGCTGCAACTAAGAGTTCACATGCCACAATTAAGGAGCCCTCCTGCCGCAACTAAGGAGCCCTCCTACCACAAGTAAGACCAGTGTAACCAAATAAATAAATAAATATTAAAAAAAAAAAAAGACTTCACCTTCCAATGCAGGGGGTGCGGGTTCGATCCCTGGCTGGGGAGCTAAGATCCCATATGCCTTGGGGCCAAAAAAACCAAGAAGCAATATTGTAACAAACTCAATAAAGACTTTAAAAATGGTCCACATCAAAAAACTTTAAAAAAATTATTTTAAATAAATAAATTCAGATCATTTTACTATATGGCTTATATTTTGTTTCCTTTGGATCCCAATATCTCATTTTATAATTTCTTCTCAGTTATGTTGGAATTCTGACGACAAAAAACTTGGGAACAGTCCCTGAGTAATCTCTTTTGTGAAGTGATGACAGTCTCAATACAGCTTTATTTCAGATCTTTTCAACAGAAGAATTTATCTTGTTTCTGAACCTGTCAGTTTTGTCATGATATCCTCCAGATAGCTGCTGAATTATCTTACCTATTAATTTTGCTATACATCTAATATCATTAGAATGAAATCTACAAAATATAAAGGTTATAGTAAAAAAATCCACTTATTGCCATACAGATCCATGTGGTTCAGTATTATTTGTTTATATGCTTACTGTCACTATAGTCACACTGATGTCTCCTTTAGGCAGGTCACCTAACGCTCACCAGTGGCCTTTATCACACATTACCTTTCAATTATTCCTATTCAGATTTTAACTTCCTTCACAGATTATATGTACTCTGAAGGAAGTAATTATGTCTTTTTAGTGGCTGTATTACTTCAAATATTATACTTTCCAGGTCTGACATATTTTAAACAATTAAAAGAAGTATGATTTTTGACTACAAAACACCACTTTTAGAAAAAATTTTAAAGGAAATAACTTACAGAAGTTCACAAGGTATATGCACAAGAATGTTCATCAGAGAATAATTTTTGATAGTCCAAAATTAAAAACATAAAAATCCCACAGCAGGCAAACAGGTTAACTATATTATAGTCTGCTATATTGTGACATACTATGCCATTCTTTTTATTTTTTATTTTTTGGCTGCATTGGGTCTTTGTTGCTGCGTGGGCTTTCTCTAGTTGCAGCGAGTGGAGGCTGCTCTTCATTGCAGTACGTGTGCTTCTCACTGCGGTGGCTTCTCTTGTTGCTGAGCACGGGCTGTAGGCGCACGGGCTTCAGTAGTTGTGGCAAAAGGTCTAACTAGTTGTGGCTCGTGGGCTCTAGAACGCAGGCTCAGTAGTTGTGGCTCACGGACTTAGTTGTTCTTAGCAGGTTGCATCTTCCTGGACCAGGGCTTGAACCCTTTCCCCTGCACTGCAGGAGGATTCTTAACCACTGCACCACCAGGGAAGTCCCCCTACGCCATTCTTAATAAGAACGATATTAAACCATATAATTGACGGAAAACAATATTAAAAGAATTGCTCGGTGAAGAAGGTAGGTCTAAAAAAGTATGCGTAATTTAAGAGGTGGCATCCCGTTGAAATTAAGAAAAATATTTCAATGCCGATTTCCTCATCAGCAAAGTAGGGATAAAAATATCACATACGATATATGACTAGTTTGAAGACTAGGCAAAATAATTCAAATACACACTAAATTATATATCATGATGACTAATGTAAATTATCTATCATTATTGAAGAAGAAAATCATTCCATGTTCCTTAACCTTTTATTATAAAAGGAAGCTAATTCTGGTGCTTCCTGGTTTTATTATATTAAAACTTGTGCTTCTTGGGTGTCCTCTTTCTTCTAATTCTAGTATTTAAAATTTTAGGAGGTACGTTTGAGAAAACAGATTTCTGCTTAATAAAATCATTAATTAAAAAGAGAGAGAGAGGGCTTCCCTGGTGGCGCAGTGGTTGAGAGTCCGCCTGCCGATGCAGGGGACGCGGGTTCGTGCCCCGGTCCGGGAAGATCCCACATGCCGCGGAGTGGCTGGCCCGTGAGCCATGGCTGCTGAGCCTGCGCGTCCGGAGCCTGTGCTCCGCAGCGGGAGAGGCCACAGCAGTGAGAGGCCCGCATAGCGCAAAAAAAAAAAAAAAGAGAGAGAGAGAGAGATTATCAGACAAGAAGAGAGAAAATGTCCCCTTCCTCAGTCCCCAGCAGCTATAGAGAGCAAGAAAAACTGTTCAGAATCATAAACCTGTTCAAAGAACATCATGATAAAACTGGAGAACTAACTAACTGGAAAACTAACTGGAGAATGGAATCTTATTCTTTGCACAATATAGAGATTTATGTAAATATCTATAAATATAATCTTTATTTTCTGGTATAACAACTATGTTTGGAAATATTGTTTGTACTTGTAAGACACCTGGAAATCAGAGATTAGTGTTATTTTTTCTGAAAATAAGCTTAAATCTCTAAATTATTAACTCTGAAAGCATGTCTTACTTAGTAATATGGTGCCCTGGTAATTAAGTTTTAAATAACATTTGTAATAACTAAAAGGTTTAACTACTTGTAATGCTTTTCACACAAGATTCTCTGCCCTTCCCTCTTCTCCCTACATATACAGGGGTATAAAGAAAACTATCATTGGATTAGATTTCTTTTTTGAACTATGAGTTGAACCTTGTCTCCTTTATTTGATCAATTTTATTCTGCCAAAACAAAACCACACAAAATTGGAAAAATATACACCAAAATGTTAAAGTGACTATCTCTAAGCAGGGAGATAATGGGTTATCCTTGCTTTCTTCTCAGTAAATTCCCTAAAGAAATGAAAATTTTTTGCAATAAGCCTGTATTAATTCCATCATCATAAATAAAATATATAAAGATATTTCAAAAGTATTAAAATATCTATAGTCATCACTTTGGGAAGAGGCCATATATTCCTCATTTTAAAAAATCTGTTAATATGAACAATGAAAAAAAAATCAATGTGATTAAATAAATACCAGTTAAGCGAATTCCCTGGCGGTCCAGTGGTTAGGACCCCATGCTTCCACTGTAGAGGGCCCGGGTTCGATCCCTAGTCAGGGAACTAAAATCCCGCATAATAGTGTACTAGCACAAAAACAGAAATATAGATCAATGGAACAGGATGGAAAGCCCAGAGATAAACCCACGCACCTATGGTCACCTAATCTATGACAAAGGAGACAAGACTATACAGTGGAGAAAAGACAGCCTCTTCAATAAGTGGTGCTGGGAAAACTGGACAGCTACATGTAAAAGAATGAAATTAGAACACTCCCTAACACCATACACAAAAATAAACTCAAAATGGATTAAAGACCTAAATGTAAGGCCAGACACTATAAAACTCTTAGAGGAAAACATAGGCAGAACACTCTTTGACATAAATTGTAGAAAGATCTTTTTTGACCCACCTCCTAGAGTAATGAAAATAAAAACAAAAATAAACAAATGGGACCCAATTAAACTTACAACCTTTTGCACAGCAAACCATAAACAAGACGAAAAGAAAATGGGAGAAAATATTTGCAAATGAAGCAACTGACAAAGGATTAATCTCCAAAATATACAAACAGCTCATGCAGCTCAATATCGAAAAAGCAAACAACCCAATCAAAAAATGGGCGGAAGACCTAAATAGACATTTCTCCAAAGAAGACATACAGATGGCCAACAGACACATGAAAAGATGCTTAACATCACTAATTATTAGAGAAATGTAAATCAAAACTATAGTGAGGTACCACCTCACACCGGTCAGAATGGCCATCATCAAAAAATCTACAAACTATAAATGCCGGAGAGGGTGTGGAGAAAAGGGAACCTTCTTACACTGTTGGTGGGAATGTAAATTGATACAGCCACTATGGAGAACAGTATGGAGGTTCCTTAAAAAACTAAAAATAGGAGACTTCCCTGGTGGCGCAGTGGTTAAGAATCTGCCGGCCAATGCAGGGGACAACGGGTTCAATCCCTGGTCCAGGAAGATCCCACCTGCCGCAGAGCAACTAAGGCCCATGCACCACAACTAACTTAGCCTGTGCTCTAGAGCCCACGAGCCACAACTACTGAGCCTGCATGCCACAATTACTGAAGCCCATGTGCCTAGAGCCCGTGCTCCACAACAAGAGAAGCCACCGTGATGAGAAGCCCATGCACCACAAAGAAGAGTAGCTCCCTCTCACCGCAACTAGAGAAAGCCCACGCACAGCAAAAAAGACCCAACACAGCCCTAAATAAATAAACAAGTTTATTTAAACAAAACCTAAAAATAGAACTACCATATGACCCAGCAAATCCCACTACTGGGCATATACCAGGAGAAAACCATAATCAAAAAGATACAATGTTCATTGCAGCACTATTTACAATAGCCAGGACATGGAAGCAACCTAAATGTCCATCAACAGAGGAATGGATAAAGAAGATGTGGTACATATACAGTGGAATATTACTCAGCCATAAAAAGGAATGAAATTGTGTCATTTGCAGAGACATGGATGGACCTAGAGACTGTCATACAGAGTGAAGTAGGTCAGAAAAACAAATATCGTATGTTAATGCATATATGTGGAATCTAGAAAAATGGTAAAGAGGATCTTATTTGCAAAGAAGAAACAGACACTCAGACATAGAGAACAAACGTATGGATACCAAGGGAGAGGGAGAGTGAGATGAATTGGGAGATTGGAATTGACATATATACACTACTATATATAAACTAGATAACTAATGAGGACCAACCGCATAGCACAGGGAACTCTACTCGGTGCTCTGTGGTGACCTAAATGGGAAGGAAATCCAAAAAAGAGGGGATGTATGTATACATAGGGCTGATTCACTTTGCTGTATAGCAGAAACTGACACAGCAGTGTAAAGCAACTATACTCGAATAAAAATAAATAAATAAAATAAATACCACTTAAGTATATTCATTTCTTGAATATCCTTTAGCTGTACTGCACTGATATAATTAGAGACATTTCCCTATAAACACTCTAACATCAATGGAAAAGGAAATTGCCTTTGCAAATTAATGTGAATATGTATACCAAATAGGTAGAAAAGTTCTGGGTACACAGAAAATGCTCAATAAATGTGGCTAAACATTTTCATTTTTCTCTGAAAAACCAATTAAACTATCATTTTGGATATAATCCTTGCAAAAGTTTTTACAAAATTCTCTTTTTAAAATGAGTTGCATATATACTTTCAAATTTTCTTGACTACTATTATCTACATATTAAGATTGCTTAACATTAGATCATAGCCATTTTTTTTCTTGTAACGGCTAATTCTTATAAGCAGGAATTTTATTATCTACATAATATTCTATCTCATGGATGTCGTGTGATTTTCTTAACCATTCCATTAGTATAATCATTAATTTTGTGCAAAATCATCCCAAGGTATAACAGTCTTTGATTGCATATCAATTACCCAGGTCTAATCTTTTGGGTTATCACACCTTTGAAAAATGCATTTTTCCAAATATATACAGTAATTCTATACAAGCACAAGGGATTTGTGGTCCCCTGTAGGCCCCAAAATACAAAGGATCCCTGGATCAGAACACTTGTTCTGGAAAACTAGCGTCCACGTAGCCCTTTGACATGCAAGCACTCAACACATTAACATCATATTTTCATCACTGATTTATAGAATCTGAAGGGTGAATGACACAGAATAAAGACAATGTTGAGCATTTATTATGTGCCATCCTTCAAGACTACTAAACCCACTGTGACCTCATACCTATAACCAGAATTAAGTAGGACTGTGCGATCTGTATCAGGGCTCACAGGTTTCTCCCGTCAGAGCTCATAGTTTCATACTCAAATGCTTTCATACTCAAATACATAAATGAGCCCCAGAGAACTGCCAGGGAGGGTAATCCGAGGAAGGAATCCTAATCTTGGGAGTCTTTTTATCCATACGTTCCTAGGAGCCTGTCTCAGGGGCAATTCTTGATTTAAAATTCCTATCTCAGCAGCTGGTATGTACTTTCTTGCTGGAAGGTGTCTTGTAGGACTCAAAACCAGATTTCCCAACTGCGCCCACATTCTTTGGGAGAAGTACATGTTTGAGAGAAGCCTAGAAGCAGCAAAGGGGAAAAAGAGCTATGTGTCACATGACACCACAGAGCCACTGCAATCCACATTCACAAGAAGGACATGCACCCTGTGTCTCCGTCACACAAGGACGAACACACACCTCTCTCAGTCTCACAATCGCACTCACTCTAAGAGATAAAATCACCCTCCCCCACTGCTGAAGCGCCCACAGCCCCGACGGGGCGGGCGGACTCCCGTGGCTGCGCTCCGGCCGTCCACGCTTTGAGCGCCTCCCGCAATCCCAGTCTCACCGCCACTGGCTGTCCCTCATGGGCGCCAGCTACGTCTGCGCAGTCGTCTTCGCGGCGACCCAAGCGGATTCTTCCTCGGACGGGTGCCACTCACGCGCAGTACGCAACACGGGACACGGAAAAAGAACCGGAGGTCAAAGTCACCTCGCCGTCTGTGGGACGTGAGGTTCCAGGTCGTTAAAGTCCTGAAGCAAAGCAACTGCAGGGCCGGGCCTGGAGATTTCTGGGAATGACCGCCCCACTGCGCCTGCGCAGCGCTGGTCTCCCAACGTCCGGAGGCCCAACCTGAGGCGGAAGGCGGGTTCAGCGGTTCCCAGGGCCAGGAGGCGGCGAGTGAGGGTGGGGCCGGACCAGAGAATTGTGAGGAGGGACCTGCGGAGCTCTTCTTTTCCAAGGCTTCAGGCCTGCGTGTGAAGGGTCTGTCCAGTTGAATCAGTAACATGACCCCGAGGGCCATCCAGTGCGAGCTCTTGAAGTGGGTTCATGATCCAACCAAACTGTGCGTGTTTGTGTCGTGTGTTATGAGCGTGCAGGTAAATGTATCCCTGCCCTAAAACGCTCATTCCACTCGCAATGCCACAGGTACTGACTACTCCGGTTTTAGAGCTGAAGCCTCTGAGTTTACATAAGTTGTATAACATTACACTGTTGATTAGCAAAGACGTGTTTCCGGGTGAGAAAACCTGGATAAAGTGAGACTTTATAATATATTCTCATTGTAGGAAAAGGGAAAATGAGTTTTGGTCCCTCTTTCAAGAATACTGATTGCAGTTCTCTGAAAACTAGAACAAAAAGCAATACCTTATTTACATTTTACAATATTATGTCCACCAGAAATTGACTGTTGTTAAGCGATTCTTTTCATCCCTCTCTGCTCTATTGTGAAGTGGCGAGCTTGACTGCATTTTTTAAAACCCCCAGGTTGAGAAACATCTTTTAATTCGTAATGCCTGGTCATGACATCTCATTGAAAAATACTTTGCTTCTCAGTTGTTTGGGCAGTGAAGATAAATCAGACTCAAAATCTGAAAGGAGGAAGATTCTTCTGGGCTATCAGAAGAATTGAGGTTGCATTACACATATATATATATTTAGCTTCATGAGTGAGTTCATGAGTAAGCAAATGGGAAATGTAAAGTTCTCATCAAAGGATGCCCATATTTCAGTTATCAGCATTACAACATATTTTAAATATGCAATCCATGCATAGATTAACATTTCAAAAGGATATAAAGTTTAACTAAAAATGCGATCAACCTCTTCTGCCATATATTTCAGACATATAGTAGCTAACCTTAGCATGCACAGCATTTTGATTTTAGTGTATATAGCCTTCCAGACGTTATTTTATTTTTTTCTCATAAAATAATTTGACATTTAAAAAAATATTATTGAAGTACAATTGATTTACAATGTTGTGTTAATTTCTGTACAACAAAGTGACTCAGTTATACATATATATATATATATATATACTTTTTCATATTCTTTTCTGTTATGGTTTAATCATAGGATGTTGAATATAGTTCCCTGTGCTATACAGTAGGACCTTGTTGTTTCAGATAAGTTATTTTATTATTATTTTTTAAAATGTATTTATTTTTGGCTGCAATGGGTCTTCGTGGCTGCATGCGGACTTTCTCTAGTTGCGGCGAGCGGGGGCTACTCTTCGTTGCGGTGCGCGGGCTTCTCTTGCTGCGGAGCACAGGCTCTAGACTGCAGGCTCAGTAGTTGTGGCTCACAGGGTTAGTTGCTCCACGGCATGTGGAATCTTCCCGGACCAGGGCTCGAACCCGTGTCCCCTGCATTGGCAGTCGGATTCTTAACCACTGTGCCACCAGGGAAGCCCCCAGATAAGTTATTTTAAAATAAAATATACAGGGGCTTCCCTGTGGCGCAGTGGTTGAGAGTCTGCCTGCCGATGCGGGGGACACGGGTTCGTGCCCCGGTCCGGGAGGATCCCACGTGCGGCGGAGCGGCTGGGCCCGTGAGCCGTGGCCGCTGAGCCTGTGCGTCCGGAGCCTGTGCTCCGCAACGGGAGAGGCCACACAGTGAGAGGCCCGTGTACCGCAAAAAAAAAAAAAAAAAAAAAATATACAATGTTACACACACACATATGAATACAAAATGTATATGTAATTTCAAATACTATGTATGCTATATGCATATGAAAGTATGTATTTCTTTTTCTTCAAACAAATGTGTTTCCGTATAAGTACTTAAGGAGTGTCATCATTTTCAACAACTGCAAAATAAGCCACAGTATGTGTAGCTGAAACCTTCTCTAAGAAACAAAACTCTACAAATAAATATTATGGATTTTCCTATTTTTTTCTCACAAACAATGCTCAGTTAATATCCCTCCATAAACTTCAGTTTACACCTATGTAGGCTTACATGTAACCTAACTTCTCGAAAGTGGTCTTGCTTTTTGCACATTAACTTGTGATACAAATTTCTCACTGTGATTATGCCATTTTACATATTCACAGCAGTGTAAGAATATCTGTTTCTGCTACAACATGTTTCCCATTTTAAACGCTCCGTTCCTTTTTCCCCTCTCCCGCTTTAACTCGCACTTCTTATTCTAAAGCTCCACTTTCACCCAACCTGAAAAGATAATCTAAAAGACTCCTTTTCCATTTGAGTCCATGCTTAATGAGGGATACGTACCTATAATTTTAGCCTTAACTGTCTTACAAATAGGGCAAAAGTTTAATATTAGTTTGTAGGCTCAGCAAAATAAAATTTCAATCACAAACATATAGGTTGACAACATGATCTAGCGTTCCTATTTGAAGGTTAATTGAGCTTTATAAAATCTTTCTCATTGTAGATACTGAAAACTCATGGAATAGCAGTAAAAATGAGTAGGCAGGTGTTTTTTCAGCTAGTGGTGATGGAGAGAGTCCTGCCCTAGGGTTCTGAAGATATCCTAACACACACCTAGATACTAGACAGATGAGATTGACAGCAGTGTGAGTCGAATATCCTCAAATCCTTCAGGAGAAGGACACAACATGTCACAGAGTGGTGTCACTTGGGAGCAGGATTTCTACTAACAAGAGGATGAGGTGCCCCCTGGTTGCTGTGGAAGGATGTGATTGGCTTCTTTGATTAATTTGTGGCTGACAGGGACATGATTTGGCTGATACGGGAACTAACAGCATGGTTAGTTTTCTTCCCACTGCTTGGTGGGCATGTCTGGTGAGAAGAGGGGAACTCATGGTTAGGCTTACGGGCCCTGTGAGGTTCAAAGATATTAAGACAGCACATGAAATTTTAGGCCTTGCAATACAAGAGAAGGAGGGAAGCACGTGAAATGTTTGCTGTCTTGTGATTTCATTACAAAAATTAATAAAATTATCTAAGAAATTTTGGAAAACAACATAAAGGAGAATCAAATCATGCATAATACAGTTCTTGTATAAAAACCAGTGTGAACATTTCAAAATGTTTCTTACAAGGATTTTTTTGATGTAAATTTTAATGCACTGCTACTTAGTATATAATAGCTCCTGCTTTTGGCACTAAGTATCATGATAAAACAATTTCTACAATATATTTTTTTAATTTTTATTTTATAATGGAGTATAGTTGATTTACAATCCACAATATATTAAGAAAAAAAACCTTATACAACTTAATAGAAAGGCAAACAAACAACCCAATTAAAAAATGGAGAGAGGCTCTGAATAGACATTTTTCCAAAGAAGACATACAAATGGCCAACAGGTACAGGAAAAGGTGCTCAACATCACTAATCATCAGGGAAATGCAAATCAAAACTACAATAAAAATATCACCTCACACCTGTAAGAATGTCTATTACCAAAAAGACAAGAAATAAGTGTGGGCAAGAATGTGGAGAAAAGGGAACCCTTATGTACTGCTGGAGGGAATGTAAATTAGTGCAGCTATTATGGAAAACAGTATGGAGATTCCTCAAAAAAATTAGAACTACCATATAACCCAGCAGTTCCACTTCTTGGTATTTAACCAAAGGAAACAAAATCACTATCTTGAAAATATATCTGCACTCCAATGTTCAATGCAGCATTATTTACAATAGCCAAGACATGGAAACAACTAGAGTTCATCAAGAGATGAATGGATTTTTTTTTAAATGTGGCATATATACAATTATTATTCAATCATAAAAAGAAGGAAATCCTGCAATTTGTGACAACATGAATGGATCTTGAGGGCATTGTACTAAGTGAAGTCAGACAAAGACAAATACCAATACTGTATGACCTCATTTATAAGTGAAATCTAAAAAAAAAAAAAAAAACAGAAACAAAAAAATGAAACCAAAGCCATAGATACAGAGAACAGATTGATGGTTGCCAGAGGCAGCGGGGTAAATGGGTGAAGGTGGTCAAAAGCTACAGACTTCCAATTACAAAATAAGTCATGGGGATGTAATATACAGAATTGTGATTATAGTTAATAATACTGTATTACATACTTGAAAGTTGCTAAGAGAGATCTTTTTTTTTTTTTAACAAGTCATCTTTTATTGGGTGTTAGTTATCCATTAGGTTATGAAAGGATTCAGGGGTGCCCGGCAAAGGTCATGGTCAGGAATGCAGAGTGCGCCCTCTTCAGTGGCACTCACTTGGCCGATCATGTTCTAAAGTTAGAAAGGTAAAACGGTAAGTTTCTTCAAAGGTATGGTGAAAGCACAGGATGCCACGGAAGGCAACAGGCTAAGATCACATGAAGCCATCCTGAAAATTCCTTTCAGGAGATGATCCAGAACCCGCTTGAGAATTAGGAGCTGATCTGCCACCTGGCCAGCTTCTTCCTTCCCTGAAGGAACACCAAGTCAGAAAAACAGCACCCAAGAGCCCATCTTTCATTGCTCTGGATGCAACAGACTAGCAAGGGGCTGAATGCTGTCAGAAAGGGCCCATGAAACCCAGCCAGTGACCACCACTGAAACTGTTCCCAGCGTCTCCCACCGGACAAACTCCCCTCAGGTCTCAGAACCAGGAATAGCCAGGCTTTTCCAGAGCACTACACAGACACCGGACTGTAGCACTGACCTATTTCCCTCTTCACACTGGCTGCTAGGAAGATAAAGCCAAGTTTTCCACCAACCTTTGATAGAGCCTACAGTATCTTATAGAATGCTTCCTAAGTATTACCTTTATCCCAGCTTCATCTTATTTTTCCTATCTTTGTCTTTGCCACAATTTTCTCACTTAAAATATGCTGTATTCTGATAAGTCCTTCCAATTCTTCAGTTGTCAGGAGAATGAAGGACTTGTAAATTTGACAGGGGAACCAATACCACCCTGTCAAGGGAAACCCCACCAAAGACAAAGCAACCCAAGAGACTCACTAAGTTCCTTGTAAGAATGGCAGTAGTTGAAAAGCACATAAGCTGCCGGCACCATAGAAAGCCCAGCAACGCTCCCTTTCTTCATGTTGAAATACTTGTTGTAATACCAGTAATAACCTGCAAACAAGAAAGAAGTCACTTCTCTGAGGGCACACTCTACACATTCTAATATGAGAGGGCAAAGCTGAGGAAAGGCCTCAGGGAAGGAGGAAACAGTATGCAAGAGAGAGCCACAGGGTGGCCAAAATTAGAAAGAAAAACACAGAAGGAGGGGGGCCCCTGAGGAGGCTGGTGACCACGCAGGCCCCTAAAGGATATGACGTGGGTTCCGCAGGACTGATCTGACCAGTCCTGCACTTTAAAATGCACAGAGCTGAAAGACCATTTCAAATATTCATCTCAGTTTTGTCTGGCAGGGAGATAGAATGATGTCTCCTTATGTTTCAAACTCATTTTCCCCAAGTCTCATGACATTTCTTTAAGAGGGATGGAGGCAGTGGTACCGATTCCAAGCAACAGAAAACATTTCCTTGTCTGAAATACCTCAGAGCCAGCCTTTGATAGGACCCATCAAACATGGAAATTCAAGAGCTAACAATCTCACCCTGTCCTTCTCTACATAACTTACTGATCTGAGAAGGCTTTTACTGGCCAGATTAATTCAGGGCAAAAAGAGACATGAAAGACCCAGAGATTTGCTTTTATTTACACATGCCCATAAGGCTCTGCCTCTTTGAATGCTCCAGCAATGCCTTTAGGGATGAAATCCTACATTCGTATCCAGCTTGGCAGCTCCCTTAATTTGACATCCAGGAGCTTCTTCAGTGGTACAACTGATGCCACCTTGGAGTCCTGGCTGTCTGCTCCTAAGAGAGATCTTAAAAGTTCTCATCACAAGAAAAAAAATTGTGACTATGAACGATGACCCATGTTAACTAGACTTATGGTGTTGATTGTTTCACAATGTACGCAAGAATCATTATGCTGTACACTTGGAACGAATACAGTGTTACATGTTAATTCTATCAGTTATAAAAAAAGAAAAAGAAAACAAATGGATTAAAAAGTGGGCAAAACACCTGGAAACATTACCAAAGATATATAGATGCCAAATAAGCATATGTTAAGGTATTCACCATCGTATGTCATTAGGGAAGTACAAATTAAAACATGGAAATACCACCACACACTTATTAGAATGGTCAAATTCCAAAATACTGACAACACCAAAAACTGGTGAGGAGGTGGATTACCAGGAACTGTCATCCACTGCTAATGGGAATGGAAAATGCTACAACTACTTTGGAAGACATTTTGAAGTTTCTTACAAAACTAAACATACTCTTTGCATACAGTCCAGCAATTGCACTCCTTGGTACTTACCCAAAGTAGTTGAAAACTATGTCAACACAAAAACCCGCACACAAATGATTATACCAGCTTTAATCATAATTGCTCAAACTTGGATGCAACCAAGATGTCCTTCAGTAGGTGAATGGATAAATACATTGTGAAACATCCAGATAATGGAATATTATTCAGCACTAAGTAGAAATTATCTATCACACCATAAAAAGACATGGAGGAAAAAAAAAAAAGACATGGAGGAACCTTAAAGGCATATTGCTAAGTCAAAGAATCCAAGTTTTAAAAGCCATATACTGCTATGATTCCAACCATGAGATATTCTGGAAAAGGACACAATAAAAAGATTAGTGGTTGCCAAAGAAGGAGACAGATGAATAGGGAAAGCACAAAGGATTTTTTAAAAAATAAATTTATTTATTTTTGTCTGCTTTGGGTCTTCGTTGCTATGCACGGGCTTTCTCTAGTTGCGGCAAGCAGGGGCTACTCTTCGTTGTGGTGCGCGGGCTTCTTATTGTGGTGGCTTCTCTTGTTGCAGTGCATGGGCTCTAGGCATGTGGGCTTCAGTAGTTGTGGCTCGCAGGCTCAGTAGTTGTGGCTCACAGACACTAGAGCACAGGCTCAGGAGTTATGGCACACCAGCTTATTTGCTCCGCAACATGTGGGATCTTCCTGGACCAGGGATTGAACCCGTGTCTCCCCTGCATTGGCAGGCGGATTCTTAACCACTGCACCACCAAGGAAGTCCCAACACAAAGGATTTAGAAGGCAGTGACTATCCTCTGTATATTGTATTTGTGTGTGTATGTACACACACACACACACACACGTTAAACTTTGGTATTATAATATATGTATGTATAATGTATGTATATCATTATGCATTTATTCAAATCCATAGAATGTGCAACACCAAGAGTGATCCCTAAAATAAGCTTATGGACTTTAGGTGATTATGATGTGTTCATCCTTGGTAAAAAATGTACTGCTCTGGTGAGTGATGTTGATAATGTGTGAAGCCATGCATGTGTGGGGGCAGTGACTCTATGGGAAATCTCTGTACCCCCCCTCTCAAATTTGTTCTAAAACTTAAACTGCTTTTAAGAAATAAAATTATGCAAAATAAAAAAAGATTAATAATGAATGTGGTTCCCATTTTCGGAACTTACCAAAAAAACAGTGCTGTGAACATTCTCGTGTATGTATCCTGGTTACTATCTTCAGCTTCACTAGATGTTGCTCTATTTCCCCCAAAGTAAATAAATTATTCACAGTCCCAAAATATATCATAATTCACAAAACATCACTTTCTTTTAACAGTTAATACTGTCAAATTTTAAAATTAGCCTCTGGTGTGTGTGGTGATGATTGAGGTATTAATTTGCCCAGGTTCTCCTTTTGTTTTTATTCCCTAAGTATGCCCCATGTCAGGATTTGTGAATGTGGAAGGGTAGGAGGCTGCCTCTCAATTCCAACAACTTACTCTACTTATAGTACTCGAGGCCACTGACTTGGTCAGGGCTTGGAACCACTTCTCAAGACCTCACAACCTAACCCTCTTATTTCCATTTGAGATATGCTCTTTCCTCAATATGACTGAACAACCTCATCTTCTTGTGAGAGAGCACAAAGTCCTCACTCTGCCTAACCATACGTCAGGTATTTCCAACTTATCGTTTTGCCTCCATGCTCATTACATTTGAAAACTGAAAGGAAGAGTTCAGATTTTGTTTTCTTTTTTGTTTAACCTGACTAAAGTGTAATGGATACCTCCTGGACTGTTGCTAGGTGCAGGAGTTTCTTCATTAATGGGAAGAACTGAAGGGAAGCTTCATTGATAATTTATCCTTTTACTGTCATCACACATACGGAATTCACTAAAGATGCTAATGAGGAGACTGCGTGACTTATTAAAAAATATAGAGAATGTAGGCAATGTCTCAGCTGAGGAGAAAGAAGCTATAGAAAGTAATTATGAAAAACAATGAGGGACTTCCCTGTTGGCGCAGTGGTTAAGAATCCTCCCGCCAATGCAGGGGACATGGGTTCGAGCCCTGGTCTGGGAAGATCCCACATGCTGCAGAGCAACTAAGCCCGTGCGCCACAACTACTGAGCCTGCGCTCTAGAACCTGCAAGCCACAACTACGGAGCCTGTGTGCCACAATTACTGAAGCCCACTTGCCTAGAGCCCGTGCTCCACAACAAGAGAAGCCACCACAGTGAGAAGCCCATGCATTGCAATGAAGAGTAGCCCCTGCTCACCGCAACTAGAGAAAGCCCTCGCAGCAACGAAGACCCAATGCAGCCAAGAATAAATAAATAAATTTATAAAATGCTAAAAAAAAAGTAGAACATGAAAATTCATCTATTGATTCAGGAGAATGAAGTGAGTTGAGGAAAAAGAAGTCATCAACATTTTACAAGTTACTCATTATGGAGAGCAGGATGAACCTAATGGTTAATGTTGACACTGATATATACCTTGATAATTTGTATTTCTAGTGTTTTAAATAGTGAACTTATCCTCATTCCCTATTCTTAGACTGTTCACCATTATATTATTGAATGAAAAATATTAAAATTGTGTGTTCATTTTAATTGTTAAAAATAAGTATCAAATTTTGTCTAACATTTATGTTAAGTCAAATCACAATTTTTATTTTATTTATTTTTTATTGGAGTATAGTTGCTTTACATTATTGTGTTAGCTTATACTGTGTACAGCAAAGTAAATCAGCTATACGTATATATATATATATATATATATATATATATATATATATATCCCCTCTTTTTTGAATTTCCTTCTCATTTAGGTCACCACAGAGGATTGAGTAGAGTTCCCTGTGCTATACAGTAGGTTCTCATTAGGTATCTATTTTATACATAATATCAATAGTGTATATATGTCGATTTCAATCTCCCAGTTCATCCCACCCCCACCCCCTGTTTCCCCATTGGTATCCATACATTTGTTCTCTACGTCTGTGTCTCTATTTCTGCTTTGTAAATAAGATCGTCTATACCAATTATTTCAGATTCCACATATATGTGTCAATATGCTATATCAAATCACAATTTTTAAAGGCATTTCTCTATCTGGTTATGCTTGGGAAATCAATCCCTAAATCGGTATTACAAAATACATACAAAATTTTCACCAGACCACTTTTACATTTATTCACTGTGTGTTGAACATATCTTAATGTGAAGTATTAATATTACTTTACTACTACAGTTATTAAATGTAACCAATACAATTTACTGAATAAACCAGCCCATTCCCAGTGGTAAAAGTGACTTTTCCCATATATTATCACTAGGTCGCAGCTACCTTAAGGGACAGTAGCCTGGAGTCCCCACTGTCAGGAGATCACACCCAGTCATGCCCCCTCAGCTACCCCAATGACCCTACTGTGGGTCTTGAGGCTTGGTGAAGCCCCGACTTCTGGATTGCCCTTCTCAGTCTTCTTGGCACAGTGACCTCCTCTGGGCGTGGAGGACACCAGCATCACTGGAGATAACCATCCCAGGAAGAAAGCATAGGCAGTAAGCCCATTGACATACATCTTGGCAATGATTTTTTGCCTGTGACACCAAAAGCAAAAGCAACAAAAGCAAAAATGAATAAGTGGGACTATTTTTTTTTGACTTTCAGGTGGTGCAAAAGTGATATGCAATCAGAAGTTGCAGCTCTCAGCCAGCCAGGAGATCACAAAGGTAAACAATTCATACTCTACAGTCAGTGTATGGTGTTACCAGCTTTGTTTGGTTGTTGTGTTTTGTATTTTCGAATTCCCATCTGTGTCTCTTGCTCCTGTTGAGGAGGAGGAGGCAATTACTCTTGAGATGAAATCCACCATGAAGGAGGAAATCCAGTAATGGCAAATGCCCATGAGTTAAAACTTTCACAATCAACAATCTTGACCACCTTAAAAAATAAGAAGCGCTAAGTGATGCAGTGAAATTGTCAGCTTTGGTTAAGTTCACCATCATCACGAAGAAAAGAGCGCGCTGATTCATGTTATGGAGAAATTATTTCTCATATGGATGGAGGGCCAGGAAACAGAAGTGCATACCAGGTAGCCTGCTGATGATCCAGGCTAAGGCAAGCAGTCTTTTCCATTTGCTAAAAGATAGTGCCGATGATCCTACCTACATGTACACAAATGTGTATAGCATCTTCTTTATCCATTCATCTGTCAACGGACAAAGAAGATGCTATAAACATTTGCATAAAGAAGATGTGGCACATATATACAATGGAATATTACTCAGCCATAAAAATAAATGAAACTGAGTTATTTGTAGTGAGGTGGATGGACCTGGAGTCTGTCATACAGAGTGAAGTAAGTCAGAAAGAGAAAAACAAATACTGTATGCTAACACATATATATGGAATCTAAAAAAGAAACAAATGGTTCTCACGAACCTAGGGGCAGGACAGGAATAAAGACGCAGACGTAGAGAATGGACTTGAGGACATAAGGAAGGGGAAAGGACTACCAAATGTAAAATAGATAGCTAGTGGGAAGCAGTTGCATAGCACAGGGAGATCAGCTCGGTGCTTTGTGACCCCCTAGAGGGCTGGGATAGGGGTGGGAGAGAGATGTAAGAGGGAGGAGATATGAAGATATATGTATATCTATAGCTGATTCACTTTGTTATATAACAGAAACTAGCACAGCATTGTAAAGCAATTATACTCCAATAAAGATATAAGAAAAACAATGTTTACAGAAAGTCATGGGTTCTTCCAACACTTAAAAAAGCATCATAATTTTCATAATGTGAAAGTCAGTGATGAGGCAGAAAGGGCCAATACTGAAGGTGCTAAAGCTTTTCAGGAAGTGTTGCTTAGGATAACTGTGGATGAAAATATTTGTCAGAACAAATACTTTTTTTTAAAAATTGGGGTATAGTTGTTTTACAATGTTGTGTTAGTTTCTACTGTACAGCGAAGTGAAGTAGAGTTCCCTGTGCTATATAGCAGGTTCTCATTAGTTATCTATTTTATACCAGAACAAATACTTAATGTCAGTGAAACGAGCTTGTCCTGGAAGTGGATGCTGGAGCATAAACAAATTCATCAAGAGTCCAAGACAATGCCAAAACCAAAGGCAATCGAAGACTGTGTAATGATGCTTTGGGGTGGAAATGTTGCAGGGTTCAAATTAAAGCCTTTCCTAACCTACTTCTTGGAGAACCCCAGAGCATTCAAGAATATGAGCAGGCATAAGCTTCCCATTTATTATTGCCATAACAAGAAAGGCTGGATGACATTGGCATAGTCTGAAGACTGGTTTTTTAACTGTTTTATTCCACAGGCAAGAGAATACTGCAGGCAAAACAAGATCCTATTCAAGAGTCTTCTGATCTTAAACAGTTTTCCAGGGCATCCACAGCATCTTCTGTGACATGTATCCTGATGTAAAGGTTGTGTATTTGCTGCCAAACACAACTGCACTCATTCAACCAATGGACTAAGTTGCAGTAGCTATGTTCAAAGCATACTGTACCTCAAACATTGCCCATGCTACTGAAGTGACTAGAAATGTGGCTGAAAGCTCCAAGAGTTTTGGAGAGGTTTTAACATGGGAATAAGTCACACAGCAATGCATGCATGAACAGCATTTGGAAGAAAGCTTAGAAGACATGTGGACACATTCAAAGGCTCTAACAAAGATTCTGCTGTCGATGAAACAGTTAAGTAAGAAGATATTAGTGCTTGGGAAGAAAGTGGAATGAGATTGTTGAAGAGGATATTCCTGAGCTGGTTCTCACTGAGGCTGAAGAGCTTTCCAATGAGGAACTCATCAAAGTGGAGAAAGAAAAATTAAAACGTTGAGGAAGAGGAAGAAGATGTTATACCCAAAATATTATGATAACAGAGATGTACGTTGAGGGCATTATGGTCGGACAGAAAGATGAATGCTGCATGGTCCAAAAAAGCCAAACTCATAGAAACAGAGAGAAGGGTGGTTGCCATTGGATGGGGAATGGGGAAACAGATGTCAATCAAAGGGTACAAACCTCCAGTTTTAAGTTGAATAAGTTTTGGGGATGTAACGTACAATGGACTTATATACATGAAAGTTGCAAAGAGAGTAGGTATAAAATGTTCTCACCACAGAAAAGAAAACAGTAATTATGACAGGTGATGAAGGTGTTAACTAACCCTACTGTGGTAATCATTTTGCAAAATGTAAGAGTATACTCCTTAAGCTTACACGATGTCATGTCAGTTTATATCTCTACAAAGCGGGAAAATAAGAAAAAAATTAAGTCAAATGAATCCATGACCTTCATGCAAGATGTAAAGCTAAAAAAATCTTAGAAGAGAACATGGGGCAAAAGATTCACTACATTGAATTTGGCAATGATTTTTTGGCAATGACATAAAAGACACAAAAAAGAAACAAAAGAAAACAGACAAATGGGACTTTATGAACATTAAGAAATTTTGTACATAAAAACAATATCAACACACTAAAATGGAGGATTTTGAGGATGTTAAATTGAGGATTTTCTCAACACACAATATCAATCTACAAAATGGTAGAAATAATTGCAAGTATTTACATTTATAAATGTTTATCAAAGGGATTACTATCAAGAATATATATAGAAATCCAAAAAAGACAACAATTAAAAATTTCAAACCCATTTAATGAATAAATGGGCAAAGGACTTTGGATAGATATGGCCAGTAAGTACATGAAAAGCTGTTTAACATCAAAAATCATTAGAAAAGTGTAAAGCAAAACTATGAGGTATCATCTCATACCCGGTAGGATGGCTACTATTAAAACAAAACAAAAATAGAATAACAAGTATTGAGGAAGATGTGGAGAAACCATAACCCATCTGCACTGTTGGCGGGAGTGAAAGAAGGTACAGCTCCTATGGAAAACAGCATGGTTTTCTTCAAAAGAAGAAATGTGTTTCCTCAAAAATATTAAAGATAGACTGACATATGATCCAGCAATTCTACTTCTTGTTATATACTCAAAATACTTGAAAGAAGGCTCTTGAAGAGATATTTGTACGTCTGTGTACATAGCAGCTTTTTTCACAATAGCTAAAATATGGAAGCAACACAAGTGTCAATAGATGAATGAAAGGACAAGCAAAATGTGGTATACACATAGAATGGTCTATTATTATTCACCCTTCAAAAGAGGGAAACTCTGACATACACTACATGGATGAACCTTGAGGAAATTATGCTAAGGGAAATAAGCCGGTCACAAAAGGACAAATACTGTAGGATTCCATTAATATGATGTGTACTTCAGAGATGTCAAAATCATCAAGATGGAAAGTAGAATGATTGTTGCCAGGAGCCAGGGGGAAAGGGGAATGAATGGTGATTTATTGTGTAATGAGTACTGAGTTTCAGTTTTATAAGATGAAAAAAGTTCTGGGCACAGATAGTGGTGACGGCTACACATAATATTAATGTACTTAATGCCACTGAACTGAACCACTTAAAAATAGTAAAGACAGTAAATTGTATTCTATTTGGTATTTCATCAAATTTTTCAAACTTGAAGTAAAGGAAGGAGACAACTTAAAAGAAGCCAGTCATGAAAAACAGTAGACACGTGGTAAATGGCAAGTTGGCAAACTCTTTCATGACATGTCAGAGAGTAAATATTGTAGGTTTTTTTGGCCATACTTATGTGTCCCAACTCTTCGACTTCGTTATAGGAGCAAGAAAGCAGCTGTAGAAAACATAAACAGGGACTTCCCTGGTGGCGCAGTGGTTAAGAACCCTCCTGCCAATGCAGGGGACACGGGTTCGAGCCCTGGTCCGGGAAGATCCCACGTGCTGCAGAGCACTTAAGCCCATGCGCCACAACTACTGAGCCTGCACTCTAGAGCCCGTGAGCCACAACTACTGAGCCCATGTGCCACAACCACTGAAGCCCGTGTGCCTAGATCCCATGCTCCACAAGAGAAGCCACTGCAAGGAGAAGCCCGTGCACTGCAATGAAGAGTAGCCCCCACTCGCCGCAACTAGAGAAAGCCTGCACGCAGCAACAGAGACCCAATGCAGCCAAAAATTAATTAATTAATTAATTAAAAAAGAAAATGTAAACAAATGAGGGTAGCAGTGTTGCAATAAAACATTACAAAAAAGAGTGTGAGGTTTCATCTGATCTGTGGGATATGGTTTGTCATCCACTGTTCTACAATAAAAGCAAATAGTCACAATAATCTAATAAACATAGACTGAATATAATTTTGGAAATTACTTATAAAAGACATACCTGGTGAAATTTTTAAAATTTGAATATGGATTAAATACTGGAAGAGAAAATTATTATTTTCTTATGTGTGATTGATTATATGGGGATTTGAGTAAGGAAATTGGATTTTTATGGGATGCATTGATATATTTAGGGATGAAACATCATAATGTTCATAACACTGAAATTATTCAGCCAGAATACAGGAAAGAAAATGAGGCAATGCATTAAAATACATTTGCTTCAGTGTTCTTATAAAAATGTTTATATGCTTAAAATTATCCATAATTAAAAGATAGAGATGATTACAAAATGGATATCCTTTTTAAAATTCCTAATCAATTCTGATTTGTGCAAAAGGAATATAAATTCCTGTCTATTTTCAATATTCCACATTTTCTAAAGCTATATGTCTGAATTTCATTCCAAGATTAAATGTTTGATGCACTTTAAGAGACCTGAATGAAGATCCTCTAATGTCTTTTTAATCACATTTTAACTTTATCCAGAATGAATTAAAATTCAATAAGGGATAAGTAGTTATATAGAGCTTTTCTTAATTCATTAAACCTCTGGGTCTTTATATCAAAGAAGTCACTAAGAATACTATAAATAATGATTACACTAGAAATAGTGCCTTATTTTTTTTAATATAAAGTATATAGCAAATATTTTCCCAAGTTTTTTACGTGTACTACTTCATGTAATTCTAAGAACAGCAGTATACTGGAGGTACTACCATCATCATTTAAAAATGAGGCCAAAGGGAATTCCCTGGTGGTCCAGTGGTTAGGGCTCCACGCTTTCACTGCTGAGGGCCCGGGTTCAATCCCTAGTTGGGGAACTAAGATCCCACAAGCCTTGATGCAGACACACACACACAAAAAGCTCAAAACGGAAAAGTACACCTTACTGAATGTCACACAGTCGTAAGAAGCACAAAAGCAATTGTGCTCATTAAGATAGGTACAATGGCTAAAGGCTTTCCCACATCTGTTACATTAATAGATGTTTTGTGTATTACAACTTTTCCCAAATTTAATACTTGGTGCTAGAAAAGTTTTGTACATAAAGAGTAAAGAAAAAGGGTTTCCTACAGACACTAAATTTTCCTCAGTATGAATATTCCGATAACTCATAAATAGGGGAATGTCCAAAAAGACTTTCTTATGATATATACACTATAAGTTCTCTGAATTGAGCAACATATGGGTCAAAACAAACAAACAAAAAAATCAGGCATTATTTACATTCCAAGCTGTTCATACAAGTATAAATTGGTACCTTATAGGAATGGAACCCTATCTAAAAGCCTTCTATTGTCTTCATTCAAACTGTTTCTCAGTTATATAAATCCATCCATGTACAGTACATCATCTAGTGTGTATATATATACCATAAAGTCTCTATCCACTATGAATTCTCTGATGTACTTCAAGGATTGAACTAAGCCTGAAGGACATATGTTACATTGAAAGGGTTTCACACCAGTATGAAGTCTATTATGTACAGTAAGTTGACGGCTATTACTAAAAACTTGCCCACACTCTTGACATACATAGGATTTCTCACCAGTATGAATCTTCTCATGTGTAAGAAGATATGAAGCACAATGAAAGGCTTTCCAACATTTCTTGACATTTGTAGGGTTTATCACCAGTATGAATTCTCTCATGACTAACAAGATGTCTCACCAAAAGCCTCTCCACATTCATTATGCTGATAGGACTTTTCACCAGTATGAATTCTGTCATGTGTTACAAGGGTTGAGGCTAGATGAAAGCTTTTTCCACATTCCTTACATTCATAGTGTTTCTCACCAGTGTGAATACTCTGATATTTTTTAAGGCTTGCAATGCATGTAAAAGCCTTTCCGCATTTGTTACATTCAAAGCGTTTCTTACAACTATGAGTAGTTTGATGCCTGGTGAGTCTTCCACACAGACCAAAGGTCTTCCCACATTCCTTGCATTCATAAGATTTCTCACCACTATGAACTCCATAATGTATAGTAAGTTGATAGCTGTAACTAAAAGCTTTCCAAAGCTCCTGACACACAAAAATTTTTTCACCAGTATGAATTCTCTTATATATAACAAGGTATGAGGCAGTGTGAAAGGCTTTCCCACATTCCTTACATTCATAAGGTTTCTCACAAGTATGAATCCTCTGAGGTACTTTAAGGGTTGAACTGGCACTAAAGGACTTCCCACACTTGTTACATTTATAGGGCTTCTCACCAGTATGAACACTATTATGTCAAATAAGTTCTTCACACCTTCTAAAGACCTTTCCACATTTCTTATGGTCATAGGGTTTCTCACCAGTATGAATCCTCTTATGTATTTTAAGGGTTGAACTTGCACTAAAGAACTTCCCACATGTGTTACATTCATAGGGTTTCTCATCAGTACAAATACTAATGCTGAGTAAGTCCATATACACTAAAGGTCTTCCCACATTCCTTACATTCATAGGGTTGTCTCACCAGTATGAATTCTCAGGTGTGCTTTAAGGCTTGAAATGCACTTAAGATTTCCCACATTTGTCACATTCAAAAGGTTTCGCACCACTATGAATTCTATGATGTAATCTAAGAATTGGAGCATCACTAAAGGCCTTACCACATTCCTTACATACACAGCATTTCTCACCAATGTGAACTCTTCCATGTTGAGCAAGGTTTGAGGCACAACTAAAGGCCTTCCCACATTCTTCATCTTCATAGGGCTTCTCACCACTATGAATTATCTGATACAGAAAAAGAGATGAATGTTTTTCATATATAAACCTTTTTCTATAGCTGATTATTATATAACTTGAATCCAAATCTAAACTAAATGAGAAAAAAAATATTACCATTCCATGGCAAGAAAAAGGAAATGTTCTATAGTACAATTAATAGAAATTTCAAAATCTTCCCCAGTAAAGATGGGTCAGAGAACAGTTATAAAATTTGAAATACTGAAAGGAGAGCTCAAAAAAAACATGATTTTATGGAGTGAAGTGCTGTTAAGTATTTAACAACCAGCCCTACACACACAGAGAGAGACACCCCTGTTTTGTAGTGTTTACCAGTGTTCACAGTGTAAATACTCCTACCATGGCCAATAGCAATGTACTGATATAATTCAGTGAACATAGAGCTAGGGAGAGATGTGCATGGTTGGCCCTGGCATGACATTACTGCCCAGCTCTAACACACCACTCCCATATACAATGTAGGTATATACAAATGTATAAATAATAAAAGGTGAATATCTATGCCTGGTGATTCTATAATTACAATGCCACTAAAAATTACAAATGTCTCCCCCACTGTGGTTCACTCCCTCTTATGCACAGCCATGTGTTCTTTTCAAATGAGATACTGAGTTTTTATTTACTTAACTCCCCTTGAGAGTTCACATCAAATACAAAGGTTGAAATCTTTTTTCAAAGTTAATGATGGTCTTCCCTGGTGGTGCAGTGGTTAAGAATCCTCCTGCCAATGCAGGGGACACGGGTTCGAGCCCTGGTCCGGGAAGATCCCAAATGCCGTGGAGCAACTAAGCCCGTGTGCCACAACTACTGAGCCTGCGCTCTAGAGCCCGCCAGCCACAACTACTGAAGCCCACGTGCCTAGACCCTGTGCTCTGCAACAAGAGAAGCCACCGCAATGAGAAGCCTGCACACTGCAATGAAGAGTAGCCCCCCTCACCACAACTAGAGAAAGCTCACACACAGAAACAAAGACCCAAAGCAGTCAAAAATTTAAAAAATAATAAAATTAAAGGAAAAAAAAGAGAAGCTATTAAAAAAAAAAGGAAACACTCTGTGGGAAGGCCTTTGTAAGGGTTAATTTCTTATTGAAGCATGGAAAAATATTTCCTGGTGAGAAATGATCACAAGAAGCACAAGAAGGCCTTTAAACTTAGTTCAAACCTTAATGCACATAAAATAATTCATGATGATATAAAACCTTGTGAATATAGGAACTGTGAAAAGAAATACAGAATGCATGAAAAACTTACCCAACACAAAAATTCATAGTGGTGTGAAAATCTAAACATGAGGAATGTAGGAAAGCATTACATATGCCTCTCAACCTGTTTGACATAGGTGAATTCATATTGGTGGAAGACCCTATAAATTTAAGAAACGTGGAAAGGCTTTTATAAGTGACTGTCAAGTTCCTGAATATGAGAATATTCATACTGATCTGAAATACTTTGAATGTTGGAAGATTTTTGCATTTACTTCAACCCTTATTATACAAAAGAGAATTAAAATTATGTAAAATTCCAGAAATGTAAGGAATGTGGAAAGGTGCTTAGAGTACACGGGAGCCTTAACATCAAAAAGTTATACTGGTGGGAAACCCTATGAATGTAAGGAATGAAGGAAGGCCTTTCATCATGTCTCATATCTTGTTCAACATGAGAAATTCATATTAGTGATAAAACCTATAGGTGAAAGAAATGTGGGTTGGCCATTAGAGACGGTTCAGCCCTTAAAGCACATCGAGTTATTCATATTGGTCTGAATTGAGTAGAATATAAGGAATGTAGGAATTCCTTTAGGCATAGCCAATCTCTGCTTAGCATCAGATAATTCCTACTACTGGGAAATTTCTGATTATGAATTATATTGATAGGCCTTCAGCAAATATTCCAACTCTTCTCTAGCAAATACTCCAAAATTTCTCATATCAAAGAATTGATAATATAATCTACTCAACATAAAAGAGCTTCCAATTGTCACTCATGTATTAATCGAATATCAGACAATTTGAAATAGAGATAAATTCACAAAAGATAGGGATTCTTGCTTGTTTATGCCTGCAACATTCACACCATGAGATCTGTTGGATATTTTAATTTAATTAACACGTTCTGTAATATCTACTCCTGAGCAACACCGGTAACATTTATTATCTCTCATCATTTTTACAGGTCAGAATTTGGGGAATAGGTGGCTGGGCAATTATGGCTTGGGGTTTCCCATGAGGCTGCAGTTTTCTCAAGGCTCGAGTGCAGCTGGATGGTCCTCTTTATGAGCCTAATAAGTTGATACTGTTGGAGTCCACTGTATGGAGAAAGGGGGAGTGGCTTGGAATCTGGCGCCTGGTGAGGCGGCGAGCGGCACGAAGATCCCCATGTTCCCGCTCAAAATGACGGACACGTTGCCGGGAAATCCACTGACCTGGAGAGAGAGCGGTAACCTCCTCTAGACTTGGGCAGAGGCCGCCCGTGCCCTGCCATCACACTGGGCGGGTTCTCTGCCTCTTCCATTGCTTTGCAGGAAACTGTGGAAAGCCCCTTCTTTCCGCCATTCTTCCACACTAGGCCCCCAACCTCTTCCCGCCTCCTTCTCCCCTCCCATCCAGTCCCCTCTCTTCTCCTCCCTTCCCCTTGCCGCCCCTCGGCAGGGCTTTCCTCCACTCTGCGAGGCCCCAACAGTCGGTCCGTATATTCCTCCAACCTTCCATTGAGCCGTGGATCCGTCCATCCTTTCTTCCGTCTATCGATCTGCTAGACCACTGGAAGACTTAGGCCCCAGGCCCTTCCTAGAGCACTGGACACGGCCCGAGCCAGCCAGCCAGCCAGCCCCAGAGCCAGCCAGCCAGCAGGCCCCAGAGTCAACTGGCCCCAGAGCCAACCAGGCAGCCGGCCCCAAGGCCAGCCAGCCAGCCAGCCTTCTTCCTTTCTTCCTTCCTTCCCTCCTTCCTTCCTTCCTTCCAGCCAGGCAGGAGCCAGCCAGCCAGCCAGGCAGCCTTCTTCCTTTCTTCCTTCCTTCCCTCCTTCCTTCCTTTCTTCCTTCCAGCCAGGCAGGAGCCAGCCAGCCAGCCTTCTTCCTTTCTTCCTTCCCTCCTCCCTCCCTCCCTTCCTTCCTTCCTCCCTCTCTCCCTTCCTTCCTTCCTTCCTTGCCTGCTTCCATCCGCTCATTTATCCTTGCTTCCATCCATGGGCCAAAGGCACAGGGGCCGCAGGCGGCGCCTGCCCCTAGGCCGGCCAGCCGCCAGAGGGCGCCCCCTTATCACGCAGAGCCCCGCCCCCGTTTACTGAGTAACCCGGCAGTGCAACAAACGGGAAACCCGGGGCAACGAAGGCGTTTGACTGCTTCCGCATGGTTCGAGGGCAGGCTTCCACCAGCAGTAATGCTGGTTGTCAGAGCCCAGGGAGGGGAGAGAGGAGGACGGAGGGCAGCGAGGGTTGCAGGGAGGGTGCGCCAGCCCTCCTGTCTTCAGGTTCTGGACATCCTAGATCTCTTGGTCTCTGCCACCGTCTCCGCCAGTGGCTGCCAAAGCTGGTGGGCAGACCAAAGCATGCCGGGTACCTCTGTGTATCCAAATCTGGATCGGCATGGGTGGGAATGGTGTCAGATGGGAAGAGGTTGTGTGATCTCATCTGGTGAGGCGGGGGCGAGGAACATCCCAGAGTCCCGGCTCGAAATGTGAACTGTGGTCGTGTCACCAGAAAATCCACTGACCCCGAAAGTGGTACCTCCTCTAGACGTGGGCAGAGGAGGCCCATGCCCTGGTGCCACACTGGTTTGCGGTGGCGGGTGAGACGGGGGTCCCTGCCTCTGCCTCTCCCAGTGCCTCGCAGGGATGTGATGCAAGGCCCTACTCTGCACAGTTCTTCCCAACTAGCCCCCACCTTCTACGCCCCCCCGCCCCCCTCCCACTCCATCCTGCTTGGTAAGCCTGGGCTGGCCCTTGCCGGCCTTTCCTCCACTCTTGGGAGCCCCAACAATCCGTCCATCTACTCATCCGTCAGTCCTTCTTGCCTTTTGAACCATACATCCATCTGATGATTATCATCAAGAAACAGTCCATTATAGGAAAAGAACAGAGTTATTGGAGCTAAACTCATTTGTTTGGAGCCAAAGTGGAGCACACGATTTTCCTGGCACCTTCCTCTGTCAACAGGGGTTATAATCAATGCTTCATTTATTTATTCATTCATTCATTTACTTATTTATTTATTTATGGCTCCGTTTGTTCTTCTTACTGCGAGGGTGTCTCTCTATTTGCATCAAGCTGGGGTACTCTTCTTTGTGGTACACGGGTTTCTCATTGCAGTGGCTTCTCTTATTGCGGAGCATGGGGTCTAGGTTCGCAGGTTCAGTATTTGTGGCTTCCAGGGCTCTACAGCGCAGTCTCAGTAGTTGTGTCATATGGGTTTTGTTGTTCCCCTGTATGTGAGATCTTCCCAGAGTAGGGTTCGTACCCGTTTCCCCTGCATTGGCAGGCGGATTCTTAACCATTGCACCACCAGGGAAGTCCCTCTATTTCTTTCTTAGATTGAGTATTAATTTATTTTTCATTGACAAAATATACTCTGAGAGAGTGGTAAGATGAAATTAATAGAGATGTAAGTGGAAATTAATGAAATGGATAAGGAAAGCAGTAGCTAAAAGAACAAATGTGGTATAAGAGAAAAAATTTCTAGTCAAAAAGCAAAATCTTATTATTTAAGAAGAGTAAGAAAGGCTTCCCCATAAACAGAACAAGTGGATGCATTTATTTCCCATTTCTCCTTTACCAAAAAAAAAAAAAAGATTAAAGTGAGTTCATTTAGTTGAGAAATACAAAATGTATTAACATGTGAGAACCAAAGAAAATGAGGATGACAGAAAATAGGAACTGTTGAAGAACTCTGGTATCAAAGGCCCTACACAGTTAGACATCTATTTGTGAGGCAATTTAACTGTATAAAACCTCTGAAGGCTCAGGTATGAAAGTGATGACCCTGTAGAGATATTGGATCTGAAAACAGGAGAGTGGTTGAAGATTTGTACACAACTGGTTGCTCTCCTGCTTTACTTTCTTGTCTTATGTAATCAAATACACTAAACGGGGGGTTTGATCTCTGGATGTATTGACCTGGAGAGGACATATACCTGCACAAAGAAAGATAGTACTGAGGGATAGACAGAGTGAAAAACCATACCCCAGACTTTGGGTCTCTCAGGACCTTCCCCATCCTGCCCCAAACACCAGTAACTTAGGAGACTGGAACTGTTCTCTGCTCTAAACTAAAAAACAGAGAACAGAGCTCTGGCAGTATCCCAGTGAAAAGGCTGGCTCTGAAGTCTACCAGTTGAGAAGTTTTACCTCCTGACTGGAGGCAAGAATTGCTACACGTTTCAGGAAAGTATTCAATGTAAAAGGGAGAGAAGAATTCAAAAAATTAAAATTTTTTTTGATTTGGACATAAAAGGCAAAAATAGACAAGGAAAGTTTAAACAAGTATAACTACTCTCTGAGAGATCAGAGATTACGTTGCTTCTGTAAATAAGAATAGAAAGCTATGAAGAAGGAAAAATTAGGTACAACTCATGAAAAACTCTTCTATCAAATACTAATTCCAGGAAGAGAACAAAAAACTTGAAATAGAGAAGACTGTCAAAAAGCAAAAATACAAGAAACACCCACAGAACTAGATCCTATAGACTGAAAGTGCTCACTTATACCTAGCATAAAAAATGTTTAAAATTCCACAACATAAATCATGAAATTTCAGTATATTGGGGATATAAATAGCAGTAAGTATTGGGAGGTGAACGAGAAGGAGTCATAAGATTACATACAAAGGAAGAGAAAACAATTGGCATTAGACTTGACAACATGAGCTACCAGAAAACTTTGAAGTAATGTTTCCAAATTGTGAATACTGGCAAAGTGTGAGGTAGAATAAAGACATTTTCAAGCACAAAAGACTCAAAAATTTATCTGTAACACACGCATCTTTTTTTTTTTTTTTTTTTTTTTTTTTTGGCAGCGTGGCTTGTGGGATCTTAGTGTCCCGACCAGGGATTGAAACTCGGGCCCTCGGAAGGGCAGAGTATTAACCACTGGACGGCCAGAGAATTCCCTCTAACACGTGCATCTTAAGGAAGCTGTTGGAAAAAATAACTTGAGCAGAAATGAAAAATTAGCAAAAATTAACTTAATTCCAGGAAACAGGAATCCAATTCAGGAAGACAATGGAAGAAAGTTTCATGGTAAGTGTACAGTCTTGAAATGAGAGCCACAGAATGGAAGCCTGAGAGATTCTAATTGGATATTTGAACAACTGAAAAAAAAATCAGTGGACACTTAACATATCCACTGGAACATCTCTAAAAACTAGCAACAGGTACAAAGGAAGCTAACTAAATCCTTAATAAACAAAAATGTATCTTTGAAAAAATATACTTGGTTTTGAATTTTAAATAATTTACATAATTAGTATATTGACATAACCAATAATTGAGATATAACCATATTTGAAGGTGATCAAGGAGAAACAAGAAGGTGGAAGTTGTTTTGCTTTAAATGAAGTACTGATTGTTACACTGTACATTTTTATTGCTAAGGTGGACAAAAAAATGTTGCCTGCCATGTCAGTAAACAGAAAATATTGCCCACCATCAAGCCATCTGCCATTGCAGCCACACCCGAAGGTGAGACCTGTGGAGAATTCAGGATACTGGCCCTAGATAGTTAAGATGCATATCAAAGGAATAATCTCAATGAACCCAGACTCTTGCATCTTCCCATACACAGAAAAGCACTAAAATCATTAACTTGAGATATCTGGTTTTTGTGATTAGCAGTAATTTTTTTTTTTTTTTTTTTTTTTGCGGTATGCGGGCCTCTCACTGCTGTGGTCTCTCCCGTTGCGGAGCACAGACTCCGGACGCGCAGGCTCAGCGGCCATGGCTCACGGGCCCAGCCGCTCCGCGGCATGTGGCATCTTCCCGGACCGGGGCACGAACCCGTGTCCCCTGCATTGGCAGGCGGACTCTCAACCACTGGGCCACCAGAGAAGCCCTAGCAGTAATATTTTGATGTTTGACTCCTTTTATTGTTTTTGTTTTTTTGTTTTTTTGTTTTTTTTCAGCAAAAAACTCTTCTACCTCCTGGCTCCTCCCTTACCTCTTTGGGACAATTCCTCAGAGCTACCTGATAGGCTGTATCCCAGGCTATCTTCCTCAGTAATGTCCTGAATAAAATTCTCAACATTTAGGCTGTACATATTTTTTTTCAGTTGACACTAAAGATATTTTTAACTATTAAAAAATGAGACTGATCTTTTAACTTAAAACTGTTCAAAGAAGGCTTCCCTGGTGGCGCAGTGGTTGAGAGTCCGCCTGTCGACACGGCAGGGAACACGGGTTCGTGCCCCAGTCCGGGAAGATCCCACATGCCGTGGAACGGCTAGGCCCGTGAGCCATGGCCACTGAGCTTGCGCGTTCAGAGCGTGTGCTCCGCAACGGGAGAGGCCACAACAGTGAGAGGCCTGCGTACCGCAAAAAAACAAACAAACAAAAACTGTTCAAAGAAACTTTTATTATCCAATGAAGACATTGAATTCATCCAAGATTTCATCTAGGAGCAGGGGGAAAAATACCCCTCAACCACAGAGGAATATTGTAAGTGCAATTATGAGAGAAAAGTGCCCCTCTCTTTTGTTTTATGAAGTCCTATTAATTTCAACTTTACTTTCTGATTAATTGTCCACAAAAATGATGAATAAACTATAATAGGAACAGAAAAGAATTTTATTTGAGCCAAACTGAGGACTATATTCTTGAAGACAGCCTCTCAGATAACTTGGAGGAACTGCTCTGGAGAAGCATGGTTTTCAGCACAGTTTTATATCTTGTCAGAACAAAGAACACCAAACAAGTCAGGGATACATTCCTTCAAGGTTTCAAGAAAACAAAACAAAAACAGATCAGCATGTACACAGTGAGTCAGTATGGCCTTGGCACCAAGGAAGTGAGTCTTATTGTCAAAGGAGTACCAGCATTGGCGTCTCAGGAAGGGAGGCATTTAATATTTATCTTTAAAACAGACATTCTTCTGATCATTGCACCTTTTTCTTTAATAACTGAAGCAGATGTACAATGTATGTTTGATAGGCCACAAACAGCCTGTTTTAGTTAGCATAAAATTTGAGTTAAATCATGTATAAGCCAGAATGATTTCCCCATACCTTAATGTGTGAAAATCTCTTTCATCAGTATACTCCTACAATTCTAGGTCTCAGCAATAATGATAACCTTGCCTCTTCTTTTCCAGTGTTGCTTGTGCTTGTAATTACTCATCCAACTGCCAAAGCACCACATTCCTGAGGGTACACTTAAGACACTGATCATCAAAAATCTAACACCCAGTAACACAGTGACCCTCAAACACAGTGCCCATGGAAAGCAAGAACCAGAAGTGCTGGCCTGTCAAAACCATCCCAGAAATAACACACAATAGGGCTATAAGAGAAGAAAAATCTTACCTCTAGCCATCTTACGTTCTCAGCAGGGACACTTTAAAAAAGATTAACAGGAGAAAAACAATTTATTAATTTGTGTGCACATGTCATATGGGAAAGCCTTAACAAGAGCAATTCAAAGTATGGCTTAGAACTCCATCTTTTATAGCATCTTCAACAAAGAACATAAATTTATAGAGAAATGACAGGATAAAGAAAAGCAGTTTTCAGCTTCCAAGGGTGGCAAACTGTGGGAGGAAACTAATGGAGTAAAGTTTATTTGTAGATTCCTTTGGTGCCATCTATGGGCTAAGAATCTAGGGTTGTCCCCAGTAAAGGAGAATTTATATCCTGCTTTTAGGCAGAAATGGGGGAGGGTAGAGAGAGATTTTCCTGCATTTGATGCTTCTAAATTGCCCTTGGCTCAAAACTGTTCTTTTTTAAAATTTTTATTTATTAATTTATTTTTATTTTTGGCTGCGTTTGGTCTTCATTGCTGCGTGTGGGCTTTCTCTAGTTGAGGTGAGCGGGAGCTACTCTTCGTTGTGGTGCGTGGGCTTCTCATTGCGGTGGCTTCTCTTGTTGCAGAGCACGGGCTCTAGGCACACGGGCTTCAGTTGTTGTGGCTCGCGGGCTCTAGAGCGCAGGCTCAGTAGTTGTGGCGCATGGGCTTAGTTGCTCTGTGGCATGTGGGATCTTCCCGGACCAGGGCTCGAACCCTTGTCTCCTGCATTGGCAGGCGGATCCTTAACCACTGCGCCACCAGGGAAGCCCTTAAAACTATTTTTATGTCAAAAAGGCATATGTTGGGGTGACATACTGTGGTTTCCTTCAGGGCACAGTCTTCACAGATACACATAATCTCGGGCACTTCACAAGGAAGCAACTGTAGGGCAGCGAAATTTGCCATGCCAAAATGTGTATCTTTGGCCTGAGGATTAATTTAGGCAGATTATTTTTAAGAAACTGAAGACTCAGGAAGTTTTTCTTTTTACCTCCTCCTGAGCTACCTAAAGAGTTTAGATAAAGGGCTGTTCCCAGAATAGAGCAGATATCTCACCAGAGATGTCTGCAAAGAACAGGGGCTAAGTGTGGTGGGGAAACTCTTGGCAGGGGCTGGAGATGAGTCCACTACAAGTCCCATTGTTTCTGAGTAGCTTAGCAAACATTTGCTGACCAAATGTTTGCTTTTCCGTGTGAATTGCCTTCTTTCCCTTTGAAGTCCCAAACCACTACCCCCAACATCCTCTTTTGTCTTTAGCTGAAGGGCTTCAGCTATTTTGGCAAGTTACTTCGTTTTCCTGGATCTCTCCCAAGTATACATGTTATTAAAATTTTGTTTGATTTTATTCTGTTAACCTGTCTCATGTCAACTTAACTCTTAGACTGTAAGCAGTTAGGGTAAGGGGTCCCTGGAGAAAGAGAACCAGGAATGGTTTTCTTGACATAAGAGAGGCAATTTTGGCCTAAGCCATTTTGTGATCTGAGCCTGGCCACAATACTTGCTTTTGAACAGGCTAAGTAATAAATGATCTTAAGGGAACAAAGGAATGTAGGAACAAAGAAAAGGCAGTCAAACAATAGTGTAGTGATAAAACAGAGTCCTAGTTCCTCCTCAAGGGATATGATATTGGAGAGGCAGCAGCAGTGAGCAGTGGCATGAAGCGAGATCTTAGTTCCCTGCCCAGGAATTGAACCTGGGTAGCCTGGATGAAAACCAGGAATCCTAGCCACTAAACCAGCAAGGGCTAGAGGCTAGAAGCAAAATTTTCCTGGCTCTTACCTCCATTGAAAAATGCATTTCTCGAGGCAAAAACTGTAAAAACCGGTACAAAGTTTATTATTAGAGACACAGCACAACAAGTGGGAGAGCACACAGAGAAACAGTTTGTTTAGTTAAGACAGAAGCAGGGCAGAGATACCCAGAGAGAAAGGATGTGGTCATTCTCTCTAATGAGGAGTGCAGTAAAGAGGCGGTTAAATCATTTATATATGACAGTTCTTCTGGGTCCTTGTTTACCTTTGGCCAACTATATGGTTTCTTTTTCCGCACCTGACCTGCCGTAGGACCCTACCCAACATATGTGTGCAACTTTTTTCCAAGATGGATTCCAGCCCAGAGGCCTGTGGGAGGCCTTGGCACCTGTTCTGGGGTGGTGACCGCTCCTTTTTGACCCTGAGGAGCCTTTCTGTGCATGTGCAATGTCTCTGTTGCCCCAAGGATGGGAGATCTATGACCTCTTGATCCTTTACTCAGACAGGGTTTAGCCCCTCTCTCTTCCTGCCATGACCGTTATTTTCAAGTGTCCTCAGGAGACAAAGCCTGGCTATTTACCCTGTTTCTGTTGTTGTTTCTATTTCGAAGTACAAACAGGAGACTGGGTGTAAATATCTAACCTGGAGCCCACCTATCTCCTGTCTCAGGAAATGCAAACAGGAGGCTAGTTCTAAGTGTCCAGTCTGAAGGCATCTTTTTCTGCCCCAAGAAATGTAAACAGGAGGTCACTTGTAAATGCCTAGCCTGAAGCCCATCTGTCTCCTGCCTCAGATATGCATAATAACATATCTTTGAGTTCTGCAGGAATTAAGGCCCCACCACCTGAGGTGGAGGACAGAATGATGATGTTGACCAGTCAACTAAAGCTTGGACTCTGTTGACCTTTGCCCCAATTCTATGTTGAATTCTCCTCTGCTCAAGCCTCTTCATGAATATGCATGTACCCTTAACTTAAAACTTCCCCAATTTTGCTGTTTAGGGAGACACTACATTGGGAAAGATCCCAGTGTTCTCCTTACATGCTGCAAGTAAGAATTCCTTCCTTTTCCCGACCTTTGGCTTGGTTGTGTCTTTTGGCTCGACACCCACCAAGAGGCAAACCCAGTTTTCAGGTAACAAGACCAGACAGAACTTGGAAGCATGGAGGAAAATTTCCTCCTCCTCGACACAACCAGACACCCCTAAACCCGGCGTCACAGTCCAGCGTAATAGCATGCAACCTTCTGTCGTCCAACAAAAGTTTGTGCACCCAAAGCACCGTGAGGCCAAACCGAAACGTCGGAACAAAGAAAGGTTTATTGCAGGGACAAGCAAGTAGAACAGGTGGCTCGTGCTCAGAAACCCCAAACTCCCTAATGGTTTTCTGGGAGAAGTTTTTATAGGCAAAATTTGGGGTGAGGGCTGCATGGTGTGTGACTTTCTTCTGATCAGTTGGTGGTGAGAGAACAGGACAGTGTCCCAGGACATTTGTGCTCAGCCTGAAGTTGCCATCCTCCAACTGGGTGGCGGGGGGGTGGGAGTGGGTTTAGTTCCTGCAGAAGAACTCAAAGATATATTATTTTGTGTATGCCTCGAGGAAGGACTAGCACTCTGTTTTACTGCTGCACTTTTAAAAAAAATTTTAATTTTATTTATTTTTCATCACATTGGGTCCTCGTTGCTGCGTGCGCCTTTCTCTAGTTGCGGCGAGCAGGGGCTACTCTTTGTTGTGGTGTGCAGGTTTCTCATTGCGGTAGCTGCTCCTATTGTGGGGCACGGGCTCTAGGCGCGCCGGCTTCAGTAGTTGTGGCACGTGGGCTCAGTAGTTGTGGCACACGGGCTTAGCTGCTCCGTGGCACGTGGGATCTTCCTGGAGCAGGGCTCAAACCCGTGTCCCCTGCATTGGCAGGCGGATTCTTAACCACTGCGCCACCAGGGAAGTCCCTGCACTGTCATTTCTTGATTTGCTTCTCCTTTGTTTCTGCATTGCCTCACTTTTCTGATTAGCAACTGTTTCAATCTGCCCTTTGGTACTCTGGAAAGTTGTAGGAGGCTGAAACGGAAAGGGTTTTGCAGCCAGGAGGGCCCCACAGGGTCCTGCTTAGTTTCATTTCTCTGTGGCACCATTTCAGTCCAGCAACCAATGAGTGGCACACACTCAGTAAACAACTCCATGCATGAAAACACAACCCCATCCATGATCACACACTCAGGCGCACGGGGCACCACGCCAACGCCAGTCCCTTGGCAAATATCACAGGGACCATGCTTGGGGCACTGGGATATCACAATCACTCTTAAAAGCCTAAAGATCTGGACACCCTAGACCAACTTGGAATCCTGGCCCCAACCTCTTCATACCGGCCCCCCTTACTCATCCCACCCTCCAGCCCTCAACGTGTGTCGCCACAAGAGCATCCTCAGCCCCACGGAGAACCCCAGGTTCGAACGGGTCCACCCATGCGCTTGCGCACGCGGGACAGAAACAGCACCTCCCAGGAGCCTGAACGCAGGACTCTCGTGGGTAGGGGCGGAGCTCCGGGCCTGCGCCCGTTGCAGAGCCAAGAACCAAGTGAGAAAGGGCGGAATATACAGTTGCTCTGATTTTGGACTACAGTCCAATAGGGGAGCAGGTCAGCTCGATAGCATGGGTCACTCACAAGGTCACCTTTACAGGCGGGGAGCCGGCCTATTAGGAAACCCTGCTTCTCTGCCCGCCCCGCCCCACGGGGATCTGGCCCCATCCGTCTCTCCAAGCGCTAAGTGAGGAGCCTGGGGACTTGCCCCCGCCCCCTGCGCGCCTGCGCACCCGGGACTGAGAAGGAACTCTCCGGAGTTCCAGCGCCGAAGTCTTGAGCGCTGGGCTGTCCTCCGAGGCAGGCGAGGCCTGAGGGCGGTGAGGCAGGCTCGGAGGCGACCGCTTCTCTTCTGAAGGAAACGAGCGCGGGACAGGCCAGGTTCTGCGGACGAGATCGAGGGCCTCAGGCCACTGTGCGTTTCCTCCGGAGTGAGGGCTTGTAGTTCTGAGACCGGGCGCCGCGGGGTTAAGCTCTGGCGGCGGTAATCGGGCGCCTCCCCGGCCTATTCTGTAATGCGCGACCCGGAGGTCCTGCGCTTCACTTTCCTCGCCTCACCTACCCAGGCCCGGGCGTAGAGGAAAGGTCTGGGAGGGAAGTGGGAGGTGGAGCCTCTGGGTGAAAGTGCCCTGCAAAGACGCGGTGGGCAGCCCCGGGGGTGGGCGGTTGTGGTCTCGGAACTACAGCGGACCCAGAGCCGCGAACCCGGACAAGGGTGACCAAGGACCTTCTTCCGTCTCCCTGTTTCCATTTCCTGTATGCAGGTGGTGGGTAGCGAGGGTCAAGGGGACGTGGACGTTTGTTGATCGAGACAAGAAACGCCTGCGGTGTAATAAAAATGAGCCCTGTTTGCTTCCCCAGCCCGTCAGTCTCCAGAGGAGGCCTGTGAAGTGAACCGAATCGCTGCTGCAGCTCTAAAAGCCAGGTTCTTTGTGAGTTTGTGCTGCTTCTTTGTTTCCGTGAAATGCATTTGGTTTTCAGGACACGAGATTTTTTTATTTCCTTCCCTTGGAATATCCTGCTTAAAAGAATGATCTACTTATTGATTTGGGCCTGAGGATTTCTCTACCTCATTAAGGGCAGGGACCTAATTTGTAGATTCCCCATTCTAGTGCCCACTTAATTCAGTTCTGCAGTTAGTTAACCATGTGCTATAAATTAAGTTGCTCTGTGAGCACAGCTTTTCCAAGGATTCTAATGATGGAAATAGTCCTATTGGAAGTTAACGTTTATGTTTTCTTTATTTTTTGCGGTACGCGGGCCTCTCACTGTTGTGGCCTCTCCCGTTGCGGAGCACAGGCTGCGGACGCGCAGGCTCAGCGGCCATGGCTCACGAGCCCAGCCGCTCCGCGGCACGTGGGATCCTCCCGGACCGGGGCACGAACCCGTGTCCCCTGCATCGGCAGGCGGACTCTCAACCACTGCGCCCCCAGGGAAGCCCTATGTTTTCTTTTTGACTGTGATTTGTTGAGTAGTAGTTTAGGGCTTTAGACATGTGTAATTATTACGGAATAGGAGTGGGGATTTTTTTTTTTCCCCAAGGGAATCCATGAGTGGAAATTTTTGGTACCAGCCTGATGTAGTTAGAGGTTTGATAGCATGAGTTTGTTTTATTTATTTTTGACAAATGAAAACTTGTATATATTTAAAGTGTACAGCATGATGTTTTCATATATGTACACATTGTGGAATGGAATGCTAACCACACCGACTAATTAACATATCCACTGCCTCTCGTAGTTACCTTTTTTTGTGTGTGTGACACGAATACTTAGGATATACCCTCTTGACAAATGTCTAGTATCTAATACATTATTATTATTATCTATAGTAACCATGCTGTGCATTAGGTCTTCAGAACTTATTTATCTTATAACTGAAAGTTTGTAGTTTGTTTTGGGTATGTCTTTGGATAGAGGAAAAGAGGTGTGTGTAGTGGTTGAAAATTTTGAACCTAGAGGGTTTTAATCCTGACAACCGCTTAAATCTGAGCGAGTTTGGGCAGTCTTTCTGTGTTGCAGTTTCTTAATATGTAAAATCGGAATTATTACATACCTCACAGGGTTGTTTTGAAGATTACCTGAATTAATATCCGTTAAATCTCTTAGAAGATTACGTGGCACATTAGAAGAGTGCTTGATTAATATTAGCTGTTGCTGTTAGTGATGATTCTTAGTCTTTCCCTATCGACTTTGTATATTCCCAAGAATAATGGAAACGTGAAGTTAATTAGGATGAACACTTGCAAGCAGGAAAATGAATCCCGCTCAGGTGGACCAGAACAGGGATTCTTAATATGAAGTCTTTGGACTCTGTTTATGAGTTTTCAGGACAAGAAAAATCTAAGAAATATACAGAAATATTGTATATATTTGTCAATGGGTAATTTGGGGGAAGAAGTCTATCATTTCATATTATCCGAG
The DNA here is from genome assembly GCF_008692025.1 of Phocoena sinus. Classification (NCBI taxonomy): domain Eukaryota; kingdom Metazoa; phylum Chordata; class Mammalia; order Artiodactyla; family Phocoenidae; genus Phocoena; species Phocoena sinus. The sequence continues at coordinate 13,862,169 of NC_045781.1, forward strand.
TTGTATGAGACCCAACAAGATTGATTCTCACTGGTCTAGAATCAAAGTCTGGGATAACTGGGAATGACTTTTGGGATAATCTTAAAAAATTAGTATCTAGCAATTTGGTTAAGTAACTCACAGTCCATACATGTGATGGAGTGTTATGCGATAATAGAGATTATGTTTATAAAGTCATAAGAAAAAACCATATAAGGTAATATTGGGAAGTACTTATTGTTCTGAATAAAAAATTTTTAAGAGATTGTTAAGTTACGTATGTGTCCTGAACGCTAAGGTAAGGATTAACAAGATCTTTTGCAAGGACTTAATAATTGGTTATTCGTTGGCATGCAGGAGGGGTTAACTCAAATGATTGAGCAGCTGCTGTGAAATAAGCATTTTTTTCTGTCTGCTGTGCATACTGTCTCTTAATCTTTGGAAATGTCACGAACCAGCTTTGTGATCCTTCACAGAAGGATCTCTGGGTGTTGATGAACTACAACATTGAAGAACTGGTAAGAATTATTTTTTCAGTGACATTGATTTCCCTGTTGTTACCACTTATGCAGGCCTATTAATCAGTTTTTTTTAATGACTATAAGGTACCCACCTCCCCAAATCATTAAAAAATTATTTTTAATGGGAATAGCTTTTTTTGTGTGTGTGTGGTTCGCGGGCCTCTAACTGTTGTGGCCTCTCCCGTTGCGGAGCACAGGCTCCGGACGCGCAGGCTCAGCGGCCATGGCTCACGGGCCCAGCCTCTCCGCGGCATGTGGGATCTTCCTGAACCGGGGCACGAACCCGCGTCCCCTTCAGGCGGACTCTCAACCACTGCGCCACCAGGGAAGCCCTATATATTTTTTAAACTGATTTTTTTTTTATGTGTTTCTTGGATATTTTCCATTCCTTAACAGTTTTCTAAAACTTAGCATTTAATGATTACTTTATTCTATTTTGTGGATGTTTTATAAATTATTTAAGAAATCAGTTGTTGGGAAGTGATGTTCAAAACTGCCTAAGCAATTCCTTAAACAGCCTTTCTTAGGTCCTATTAATCAGCTTTTCACTTCAAGGTCACGTGGGATTTCAGAGGTAGGAACATTTAGGAACATGGCATTGACTTTTGCCAAGTTGGGGTTCAGGTGATAACTCTGAAGTATTTGGCTGAATTTCTGAAAGAGTCTTAGAATATGAAATGGACAGTTCTGCTATTTTATGCCAGAAGCTTCATTCTCCTGATCCTTCATTTGAGTGAGAGATTGAGAAATGAATTAAGGATAATCTTACAAAAAACAAAATTATTTTAACCTCAGAGAAGACTTGGGAAAGGAAGGTGAAATAATCTAATTATACTGTATAGCTCAGTTGGAAATGGTATTTACATAGTCATAATAATGGAAATTGAATATCCATTTACCCTGTAATAGAACAAAACCATATTGGAAGGATAGGGAGATGGAGCTACGCATACGTGCAGTGGGAGATGGGTGGATAAAAGACAGCCAGAACTATGCTTTCCATAGTAGGAAGTCAGTAGATAATGGTTAAAACTGAAAATTCAAAAGTAGCAATATTAGCATGTTATTTGAATATATGGTGTTTAAGTAACAAAAGAAAAAGCTAAAAGAGGTGAAAATTGTTGCCTCTAGATTTGGAAGATGGGAGAAAGAAAGAGGAGCAGGGATGGAATTGTTGGGGCTTTTTGTGATATTCCTTGTAGGGCTGTTTTAAATTTATGGCCAGGTACAAGTGATACAAATTAAAATTTTTTTGATTAAAAAATTAAGAGACTCCAGAGGAGAACAAAATAAAGATCACCTGGGACACCATCCAGTAGAGGTAACATGATAAAGTTTTATTCCAAGTCCATCCACAGACTTTCATGCACAGGCATAATAAATACATGTATGCATATGTATGTAGTTTTCTTGCCAAAAGTAGAATCACACACAATACTATTTTCTAAACTGTCTTCTTCTCCCAACGATATGTAGTAACCATCTTTCCATGACATCAAATAAGAATTTTACCTTTGTATTTTTAGTGGGTGTTTAGTTTTCTGTTGTGTGAATGCATGATAATTTATTTAACCTTGTTGAAGGATATTTAGGTTCTTTCTGGCTTTTTGGGTCCCGTTATAACCATTTTCCACATATCATTTCATTCTTTCTACTTCATACCACAAGTGTCCATTTCTCCACAGCCTTAGTGATACTCTGAAGTATTATCAGTTTTTAAAATCTGCTAATCAAATTCCTTTAAATTCAACTCCTTAGTTACTGGTCAGTTTTAACTAGTGGGTTATTTCTACTTTCTAGAGAATTATCTGTACTCACTTTTACAAATTCACTTTTCCCCAGCCTGGATACCAGGAGAATTGGGTTGGTAAATGAGATCATGTAGGCAGTATTGATGATTCTTAATAGGAAAATGGTGAACAGTGAGCTCTGAGGATTCTGGGAAAGATAGTTCAGCCTTGAGGAGGGGATCCCAGTGTGCAAGTACAGTCTTGCCATTATAAAAACTGCTAGGCGTGATCTGTGCAAGTGATTCTCAAATTGTGGCATTTGGACCACCTTGAGGAGTGGGGGCCTGCAAACTGTATTTTAATAAGCCTTTCAGGTGATCTGATGCTTACAAAGTTTCATTACCAAACCTGCCCATTATGATCACTTGGGGAAGGTTTAAAAATTCTGATTCCCGGGTCACACTCCCTGCTAATTAAATCAGAATGTTTGGGGGATGGGAGTTAGGCATCAGTATACTTTAAAGATCTGCTTTTGATTCCAGTGTGTGGCAAAGTTTGGGAAATTCTTGTCTGTACTGTTTTCTGCCTTCAGGGTTAGGGAGGCAAGTCAGATTCCTGACTCTCAGAAGGAAGTTCTGGTTTAGATGATGTAGCCACTTCTCAGCTGGGGAAGGTGGGAACGAGGGGAGATGGCTCTGCTCAGGACAGGTCTGGACAGCCTATGCTCAGGTCCAGATGGGTCTCGCTGGGGTGGGGAAGTAACTGGAATCTCTCCTGCTAAAATGGCAGGATATGTCCTACCATGCAGGGGAGTCTGCTCTATGTCTATCCTTGTGCAACGATTTTCCTGTCATTTTGGGGAGGGCATGTCTAAATTACCTCTTACCTTTCATCACTTGTTTGTGTGTTGGGAGGGGCGGGTAGAGGGGTGTTGCATGTAGGAATGGAAAAGTGGTGTGAGTTTTTAAAATTTGGGAGCTGTGAGGCAATTTTGTTCTTATGGCTTCATATTCTTCCCCCAGCTCTTAGCTTCTGTGGACTCTGCTTCTCCAGCAAATGACCCTTGAGAAAAACTAACCAGTTTCTTGCAAATCTGAAATCATGGCTCATGTAAGTTGATATTTCTCTCTATTTGAAATGCTGTAATTGTTTTAAGGTTATGTAGGCATTTTCATTAATTATCCCAAAACTTCCTAACAGAGCCCCATCCAACAACTTTTCCCTAGTTGCTCCCACTCTAGTGAAGGATGGAACCAGACAGCTTGGCCCCTCCTGTGTGCCCCTCTCTGTGTGAATTGACCAAATTACTCAAGGTCTCCTGTGTGTTCATTCTTTGTCTAGAGCAGAGATAAAGCAGAAATGAAGTCGCTAGAGGGAGACAACTGATAGGAGACTCTCAGGACTGGAGAACACTTTAGAGCAGTACTGTCCAATATTAAAAATACGAAATTAGTGCCTTATTAGCACAGTAGGCCTCATGTCAGTCTCATAATAAGTAGAGAATAATATGCCAGGCACATATGTAATCTTGAGTGTCACGTTTTATTTATTATTAAAAAATTTTTTTTAATTAATTAATTTTATTTTATTTGGCTGCCTTGGGTCTTCGTTGCTGCGCGCGGGCCTTTCTCTAGTGTTTTGGCGAGCAGGGACTACTCTTCCTTGTGGTGCGCAGGCTTCTCATTGCGGTGGCTTCTCTTGTTGCAGAGCACAGGCTCTAGGCGCGTGGGCTTCAGTAGTTGCTGCACATGGGCTCAGTAGTTGTGGCTCAAGGGTTCTAGAGCACAGGCTCAGTAGTTGTGGCACATGGGCTTAGTTGCTCCGCGGCATGCAGGATCTTCCCAGACCAGGGCTGCAACCAGTGTCCCTTGCATTGGCAGGTGGATTCTTAACCAGTGTGCCACTAGGGAAGTCTCTAGAGTCATATTTTAAAAAGAAACGTGCAGTTAATTTTAATGCTTTATTTAACCCAATATAGCAAAATACTATCATTTCAAAATGTAATCAGTATAAAAATTATTGAGGTATTTTACATTCTTTTTTTTTCTCTAAAGTCTTCAATATCTGGTGTATATTTTATAGTTACAGCACATCTAAATTTTTACTAGCTACAGTTCAAGTGCTCAGTAACCGCGTGTCTAGGGTAGCATATTGGACATTGTAGCTTTAGAAATTTTGTGTAACCTAAATTGTAAATATAATTTAATATGTTTAAGAGTATAGAAATAATCTAAATAGAATCATTATTAAGTCCAACATATCTATTAAATGGAGTATTTTATAATAAGTTTAAAATATTCAATAAAAGATTTGTTATAGGGCTTCCCTGGTGGCGCAGTGGTTGAGAGTCCGCCTGCCGATGCAGGGGACACGGGTTCGTGCCCCGGTCCGGGAAGATCCCACATGCCCTGGAGCGGCTAGGCCCATGAGCCATGGCCGCTGAGCCTGTGCATCTGGAGCCTGTGCTCCGCAACGGGAGAGGCCACAGCAGTGAGAGGCCCACATACCGGAAAAAAAAAAAAAAAAAGATTTGTTATAACAAGGGAAAGTGCTAATGATACATATAGTGATGAAATTGGGTCTGGAAGAAATTCTTTAATTTTGTGCAAACTCTACTTTTTAAAAATAGAGATTTTATGGTTCATCTGGGGGGAAAAAATTCCATTGATTATTTTTTTCTAACCCTAAAGGGAAAGAGGTTAGAGTAAATCACATTTCTGTTTTTGGCCACACCTTGCAGCATGTGGGATCTTACCTCCCCAACCAGGTTTTGAACCCATGCCCCCTGCAGTGGGAGTGTGGAGTCTTAACCACTGGACCGCCAGGGAAGTCCCTATAGTAAATCACATTTATTTTTTTTAGGCCCATTGCTAGCAGTATTTTTATGGACACTATTTCAATTAATTGTGAAATTCTTTTCTTTTTTATTTACAATATTGTGTTAGTTTAAGGTGTACAGCAAAGTGATTCAATTATTTTTTTTCAGGTTATATTCTATTATAGGTTATTACAAGATAATGAATATAATTCCCTGTGATATACAGTAAATCCTGTTGCTTATCTATTTTATGTATATAGAGTAGTTTGTACCTGTTAGTACTCCTAATTTGTCTCTCCCTCCCTCCCCCTCCCCTTTGGTAACCATAAGTTTGTTTCTGTTTTGTATGTAATTCATTTGTATTATTTTTTTAGCTTACACATATTAGTGATATCATATAGTATTTGTCTTTCTCTGATTTACTTCACTTAGTGTGATATTCTCTAGATTCATCCATGTTGCTGCAAATGACAAAATTTCAGTCTTTTTTATGGCTAGCATTCAGTTGTACATCTTAAGCCAGTCTTCTGTTGATCAGCACTTGAGTTGTTTTCCATGTTTCGGCTATTGTAAATAGTGCTGCTGTGAACAATGGGCTTCATGTATCTTTTCAAATTTTTGTATTTTCGAGTTTTTGTTTTCTCCAGATATATACCCAGGAGTGGGATTGCTAGATCATATGGTAGCTCTATTTTTAGTTTTTTAAGGAACCTCCATTCTGTTCTCCATAGTGGCTGCACCAATTTACATTCCCACCAACAGTGTAGGAGGGTTCCCTTTTCTCCACACCCTCTCTAGCATTTATTATTTGTAGACTTTTGGATGATAATCATTCTGACTGGTGTGAGGTGATACCTCATTCTGGTTTTGATTTGCATTTCTCTAATAATTGGTGACGTTGAGCATCTTTTCATGTGCCTATTGGCCATCTGGATGTCTTCTTTGGAGAAACGTCTATTAGGTCTTCTGCCCATTTTTGATTTGGTTGTTTGTTTTTTTGGTACTGAGTTGTATGAGCTGTTTGTATTTTTTGTATATCAACTCCTTGTCGGTCACTTCATTTGCAAATATTTTCTCCCATTTGGTAGGCTGTCTTTTTGTTTTGTTTCCTTTTGTGCCCATCAACGGAAGACTGATGGTTTCCTTTACTGTGCAAAAGCTTTTAAGTTTGATTAGGTCCCATTTGTTTGTTTTTGCTTCTATTTCTTTTGCTGTTGGAGACTGATCTAAGAAAATATTGCTACAATTTAGTGAAACTCTGATTAATTACCTGAACATATCTGGAAATAAGTAAAATTAGGTATCCCACAGTTATATAGGAAGTTTCATCTGTAGCAGTAGTAGGCAAACTATAGCTTGTGAGCCAGATTCAACCCATGTCCTGTTTTTGTACAATCTATGAGTTAATTACTTTTTGAAAGAATTGTTTTTAAAAAGTAGGGAAAGGAGAAGGATATACAAATAGTGACAATATGTGGCATGTGGCCCTATACAGAAATAAATAATTTTACAAATAAAACATGGGTTTGTCATTCCAGGATTTGGTGATGTTCAGAGATGTAACTGTAGACTTTTCTCAGGAAGAGTGGGAATGTCTGAACTCAAATCAGAGGAATTTGTACAGAGATGTGATATTAGAGAACTATAGCAACCTGGTGTCACTGGGTAAGTTTATCTGTGTCAAGTAATGTACAAATTCACATGACTGGATTTCAGGGCTATCCTTCTAAAAGCTAGCCAAATATCTGCTTTGTAGTTTTGGAATAGGCACCTTCAGCTGTTAAACTATTAAATAGCACCTTTAACTTCCCCATAAATCAGTGACATTTACATTTTCCTTTGCCTTTTCCATAATTGCTTCTCTTGAATGACAGTTTGATATAAATTCTTAGACGCTCAGAGCAAAACCATTTTCAAAGAAATCTGGTTTCGTACTGCTGTAGATGGTCTATTATCTATTAACTTACCTGCAATGTGAGTAGGAAGACAGAGGGGTCTGGCTCTACATACCTATTGAAAAAGCTTATACAATGTATATGATACTGGGTTAAATCAGTAGTTTGTAAAAACTCAAGTGGACACATTCAATTTATTGCAACAATCATTATCTTTTAATTGATTTATGATTAAAAGTTTAAAATATATGAACTTTGCATTTAACATTGGATGAATATACTGGCAAGAAACTATATTCCTTTTAGCAAAGTATTTAAAGAAAAGCAAAAATAGTACCTAATAAACATGTATAGTGCTTACTATGTACTAGGCACTCATCCAAGCACTTTGTTTATTAAGTCAAACCTCACACAGTCCTATACATTATTATAATAATGGTATACATTATTATTTTATATATTTTTATGTATTATTTTATATATTATTATATATTATTTACATATGGATATATATTATTTTTCCAGCTGAGAAAACTGAGGCCATAAGTTGTTCAGGTGACAGAGGCAGGATTTGAAACCATTGCTGTCAGTGATTACTTTCTCAAGAGACAGAGGCTGTATGAATTGGCAATTAAAATAAGGCACTATTCCTATCTCTCTGTTCTTGTGATCCTGAAGTAGCTCTAATATCAATGTTTTTCTGTTCATTTACTCTTCTTTGTTCTGAAGGCTCAGTCAGGTATATCCTTTCTGTATTATGTTTTCTCAAGGAGGATGTTCCGTTTCTAAACCAGATGTAATTACTCTGTTAGAGCAAGGGAAAGAACCCTGGATGGTTGTGAGGGATGAGAAAAGAAGACGGAGCCTAGGTGAGTAAGTGCTAATAAGGAAAGGTAAGCTATTGTGGCATGGCATATTCCTGCTGGTTGGGAAGGAGACACACCACTTAGATGTTGATTATGAAGGAGAGACCTGAAACCTAGGAAGAAAACTTAGATTTCAGCCTGAACCACCAAAGAAATTTCATCTTTACTTCCATTTACCTCTTCTTTCTTCACTGTCATGTTTCTTTCTCATTTCAATGGGGGAAAGCTTTCTTCACCAAAGATCACCATTTTACCTGTATTTTGCATCTAATTTCTTTCTAGCTCATCTTTTGTATTTGGCTTTTATGTATGTATTTCTTCATTGCCTTCTTTTCATGGAGTTTACGTTGTAGTAGGGTAATCATACAATAAACAAGTGGATTACTAAATATCATGAAGTGATTAAGTATTATAAAGAAAAGTGAGTAGGATAAGAATATGGAGAATTATGGTGGGTTAATGGGGTAATTTTAGATAGCGTGGTCAGGGAAGAAGAACCAGTTAGCAGAGGCTCTTCAACTTGTCAAAGATGGAATCGTTTGAGCATCTGTATACATAACTGCAATGTATTGCAACCACATAAAATACCGCATGCTTAATTCCATAAATTCTTAATGATGCTAACAGCAGATTGTTCACCATTGGAAACTACTAGGGAACTAACTTATTTGGAAAGCATAATTTTAAAAGAAAAAAGAAGCATTTATCCTGTCTTCCTTGTAAGAACTGTACCAATAGGTAATAGATGGAGGGATGTTTTTCTTAATAAAAGTATTCAGTGAATAAATGAAGAATGATAGAATATTATCACTTTGGAACCCATAGTGAGCTATTGGATCTAGGCACTGAACATCAGTGCTGATAGCATCACAGAAATAGAGACAATGAATGAGGGGGTGAATGAAAGGATACAATATGACCTATGAAGTGGGCCTAAGTCTAATGGAGCTTCTAAAGCCACCAATTTATTGGAGGAAGATAGAGGAGCATGTTCTATTACACCTTGGGAATATAGTCAGCAAAATTCAGAATATGAGAAACGCTATAGGGTCAAAAACAGTTCTTCAGCAAATAAATTGTAAGGGAAATCAAAAGATAGTAGGACAGGGACTTCCCTGGCAGCGCAGTGATTAAGAATCTGCCTGCCAATGCGGGGGACATGGGTTTGATCCCTGGTCCAGGAAGATCCCACATGCCGCAGAGCAACTAAGCCCATGTGCCACAATTACTGAGCCTGCACGCCTACAGCCCATGCTCCGTGGCAAGAGAAGCCACTGAAATGAGAAGCCCGTGCACCACAACGAAGAGTAGCACCTGCTTGCGTGCAGCAACGAAGACCCAATGCAGCCGTAAATAAATAAATAAATGTTTTTAAAAGATAGTAGGACAGTCTGTAGGTTTTAGACATGTAGAAGACATGTCAACCATTGAACATTATGGACTTTGGATCAGTTATTATTTTTAAATTGTTTAAAATTTTATGTATGAGATAATTGGAAGTGTGAACACTGATTTTTGATGTTCTTAAAGAATTACTGTTCATTTTTTCAGGTTTGGATAATGGTATTATGATTTTTTTTTAAAATCCTTTTAGAGATACATCCTGAAGTATAACAAAAAACATTATATTATGGGATTTGCTTCAGAAAATGTGAGGAGAGTGGATTAGGGTCTGCATAGGCCAGTACTGGACTTGGTTGGTGGTTGCTGAGGCTGGCCATAGATACATGGACATTTATAATTACTCTTCTCCTTTTGTGTATGTCAGATATGCTCTGTAATAAGATTTTGTTTCTTTTAAAGTTATTGGGAGATGAAAAGAAAGTGAGAAGTGAGGCAGTGATGAAAATAAATATATATATAACTCTTGGAGGAATTTTGCCATAAAAGCAGACACATGGGGTACAGGGAAAGTATCTTAAGATGTGATGAGGTATTAGAACATGTATATAGGCTGAAGGGAATGATTTCAAAGAGGGAAAATTGAGGGAGTAGAGAAAGAGGGAATTCTGTAAGCAATGACTTTCAGTAAATGGGTAGGAGTCGATTTATGAAGGAAAACCAATGCATGTGATAAGAATATGGACACAGGTTGGTTCGATAACGTAGTGAAGGGGAGAATAACATTTTTCTTTAAATTGCTTCTGATTTCTTGATGAAATTAGCAGTAAAATTATCAGCAGAATGTGAAGGTCATTTGGAATTCAGTATGGATTATTTAATATTGAGTTGGCCAAAAAGTTCATTTGGGTTTTTCCGTAACATCTTATGGAAAAACCGGAATGAACCTTTAGGCCAACCCCATATTTGATCAGTTTTGATTTTCAGAAGTACAGTTCTGTGGTTATAGGGTTTTAACATTTACAGATCTCTGGTTGCATTTACCCTGGTGTTAATGTGCCTAAAACTGCCTCTGTCATAAATATTCTGTATCCATATCATCTTGTATCAGCAAAGGTTATTGAAGACATCATATCTCAGGAAACTAATTAACTCTATGAACAGGTAATTTACTTCATACTTTCTTTTTAATTAAAGCTAGTATCCTGCAAATAGAAATAATGTTTCTCCTTTTACATTGCTTTAAGGTGGGTTAATATTTTGCTTTCACATTAGCATTATTTACTAGAATAAAGTCCTTTGATTCAGTAGAATACAAACTAATATTTGGTTTATTAATTTTGAGTAGTTAAATATTTTATATATGTCTCTTGATGTTTAGTTTGGCCTTTTGTTTTAGAGTTGGTCCAGTCAGTTTTTTCTTGATTAAATCATACATATAATGCATAGGTTATTATTTCCAGTTTCAATTTATTTAAAGTAGAACAAGAATCTAAAGATACTTGTAAAGCAAACTGTGTGCACAATCCTTCATGACTTTTTACATTTCCCATCAATCTTTACTATTTTCTCACTCATGCCTATTTTGAGAACAATGCAATGTGCATCCCTGGCCAGAACTTGCAAAGCACTGAACCTAGTTTTCATAGATAGAAATGGTTGTCTTTCAGTTTCTTGAAGGGGAAAGAACTGGCATAAACAAATTTGGGAACAATTATGGCTGACTTTTAACAGAAATCTTAAGATTACACTTCAGTTGTTTATACAGTTGACACTTGAACAACATAGGTTTAAACTGCATGGGTCCATTTATACATGGGTTTAAAAAAATAAATGTGTATTACAGTACTGCATGACCTGGGGTTGGTTGAATCTGTGGATGCAGGACTGCAGATATGGAGGTGCAACGGTAAAGTTGCACACAGATTTTCAGTGGGGGGCGGGGGAGGGGGTGGTATTGTCCCCTCTAACCCCTGTGTTCAAGGGTCAACTGTAGTATAGTCTCCTAGATGAGAATGTTCAGCGTGCCAAGGCCTTAATCTGACACGTCATTTAGGTGGGGAAGCCATATAAGTGCCTCTATATCCACACTGGGAATGTTTTGTTTGTTCTTTAAATTAAAACGTTCAACTTCTATAGGGTAAGTTTGATAACTTCTACTTTGTTTTTTATGAGTAAATATGGACATTTTGCCCTAAGTTTGTTTACACTTTTATTTTGTGCATTTTCTACTCACTTCCTTTATTCCATTACTTTTTCCATTGTTTAATGTTTCTTATACAGTTTGTATGGGCTTTTCTGCTGTATACACTTTCTCATTTTTCTTACAAATGTTTGGGCCTTCACTTTTGATTTTGACTGTGACTTTCCTTTAGATCACTGGTTTTTAATTTTTAATTTGCAAGTAAATCCTTTGAAATCACCATCTTAATAACAACTGTCATACTTTTGTACCTGCCTGCTTATTTACTACTGTTATGACTAGCTAATTACTGTTCATTTTATATATAATTTATATCTTATTTGTCTTAATGAGACCTTAAATTGTTTTTTTCCCCAAAATTTCTACAAAATTGTCATCGTTTTACATTGCTTTCTTGAATGGGGAGATAGAGACAGACAGACAGGAGGAGAGAGAGGGAAGGGGAGAAAGAGAAAGAGAGGAGTAAAGGAAGGAGAACAGGAGAGAGGGAAGGGAGGGGGAAGCATGGAGAAAGACACTCAGATTTCATAGGAGTATTTTCTGTGCCATTCATTTTTTTGTCTGTGCTCACAAATTATCTACACTATTTAAATCATTGTTGCCTTTTAACGTCTTTTTAGTATATCCTTTTTAAAGTAAACTTATTGAAATATGAACAGATATAAAAAATACAGAATTATAATATGTGGCTCACTGAATTTTCACAAAGTAATTACACATTGATTCAGAAATAGAGCTTTACTAGTATATCAGAAGCTCCCCCCTAACTTTCTCCAGTCATTCCTCCCTACCAAAGTTAACTACTAACCTGACTTCTAAGAAGTCCATAGATTAGTTTTACTGTTTTCAAGCTTTATAAAAATGGAATAGTATAAATTCTTTTATGCCTGGCTTTGTTTACTCACCATTATGTTTGTGAGAATGATCCATGTTGTGTGTACTTGTAGATTATTCATTCTCATTGCTGTTACAGTTTGTCTCGTTGCTCTTATTGCATTGTATCCACATATCTTAATTTTCTTTGTCATTCTTTTGTTGATGAACACTTAGATTCTTTCCAGTTTGGGTATATTAAAAATAATGTTGCTGTATTGTAGATTTTTTAAAATACCTTTTTCTTTTTGAAAAATATTGAAATCTTATTTCAAAAATTTTGAGAAAATACACATTTGAGAAAAATACGTCTCTGCTCAGAATTTCATTAGCATGTTACTCTTTTATAAACCTGTTGCTGTGACTGAAAAATCACTAATATATTTTTAGGCAGTACCTAAATGGCATTGGCTATGAAGACTTCAGGGAGAATATAGGAAAGGGTATGAAGGAACAAAACAGGTTGAGTATTTGTAACATAGTGTGTATAGTTAATAAACTCAAATGAAGATAAATAAGTAGAACCTTTTATTACCTTGATCATGAAAGTGAGGTTCACTCACAACTATGCAACGTAGAAAATGAACTGAAGTGGAGATATCTGCAAGTGAAAGTGGAGAGGCCATTGGAAGGATGATCAGGTGTAAAGAAATTTTTCCATGTATGTATTTGATTGAGATAGCTTAGATGTGCTTTTGTTTCCCATCTCTATAGGAAGTGATAAAAAAGAAGGTGTAAGATTGGAGGCAAGGCAAAATATACATTTTTACTGTTAACTAATTATGGAAATTTAATAATTAATAGTTACTGTGTGCTATGGGTTTGTTATTCAGTGATAAGTGAAAGATTGTTTCTGCCCTTGGGGTAAGAAAATAGAATAAAAACTGGGAAAGTTAATATACCACAGCAGAATTGAAAAAAGTGTTAAGCAAGGAACAAGTTATTGGGATAGAAAATAAAGGATATAAATTAGATGATGTCAGCACAGGTAGTTTTTCTGACTTTTATCATGATACCTAAAGGGTGAAAGGAACCCAACCATGTGGAGAGACCGCCAGCATTCCTGGGAGATTTAACAGCCAGTAAAAAGCTCTAAGAAATGGAAAGATTGTAACGTATTTTAGCAACTGAAAGGAGGTAAGTGTGACAGATGTAGGGTGCAAAGGGGGCAGTAGCTTGAGATGACATCTTTTGGTAAACAAAGGCCATGTTATTCATAATAAAGTGTTTCTACTGTATTCTTATTAAAAAGAGAAATCATTAAAAAGTTTAGGTAGCGATCTCAGACTTTGATTTGCTTCTGAATTATCTGGTCTTAACTCATTTTCTTTATTCCTCTTAGCTTTTTTCAAGCTACATGATTTTTAAAGAGTTTTTAAGCACATTTTCTTCAACTGGACTTTCTTTCCTATTATAAAATTTTTATTTGCTTATTTGTTTACTTTTTCTAGAATAAGAAAATAGCATGTGTTTATCTTATTTTCTTTCAGATTTGGAATCCAGATATGGCACTAAAAAGTTATTTGAAGTAAAGGATGTTTGTGAAATGAATGTATCTCAGTGGGAGATAATGGAAAGAATTAGAAGTTGTGGCCTTGAAGATTCCTTTTTCAGGAAAGATTGTGAATATAAAAAGTTTGAGGGACAAGAGGGTCCTCAGGAGGCGTATTTCAGGCAAGTGAAAAAAACCACCTCTGAAAAAATGCCCAAGAACAAAAAACGCACATCTCTTACTCTGTATCAGAGAATTCACAATAGAGAGAAACCCTATGAATGTGGGGATTGTGGGAAGGCTTTTAGAGTACGCCAGCAACTCACTTTCCATCAGAGAATTCATACTGGTGAGAAACCCTATGAATGTAAAGAATGTGGAAAAGCCTTTAGACAGTGTGCCCACCTTAGTCGACATCAGAGAATTCATGCTTCTGACAAACTCCTTGAATGTAAAAGATGTGGAAAAATCTTTACATGTGGTGCAGATCTTCGTGTACATCAGAGAATTCATGTTGGTGAGAAGCCCTATGACTGTAAGGAGTGTGGGAAGGCCTTTAGAGTGCGAGGACAACTTAATCTCCATCAAAGGATTCATACTGGTGAGAAACCCTATGAATGTAAGGAATGTGGGAAGACCTTTAGACAATATGCACACCTTACTCGACATCAAAGACTTAATATTGCTGAGAAATGCTATGAATGTAGGGAATGTGGGCAGGCTTTTCTGTGTAGTACAGGCCTTAGGGTACATCACAAACTTCATACTGGTGAGAAACCCTATGACTGTAAGGAGTGTGGGAAGGCCTTTAGAGTGCGGCAACAACTTACTCTCCATCAGAGAATTCATACTGGCGAGAAACCCTATGATTGTAAGGAATGTGGGAAGACTTTTAGTCGTGCCTATCATCTAACTCTCCATCAGAGAATTCATACTGGTGAGAAACCTTATGAATGTAAGGAATGTCAGAAGTTCTTTCGTCGTTACTCAGAACTTATTTCACATCAGGGTATTCATATTGGAGAGAAACCCTATGATTGTAAGGAATGTGGGAAGGCCTTCAGACTGTTCTCACAACTTACTCAACATCAGAGTATCCATTTTGGTGAGAAACCTTATAAATGTAAGGAATGCGAGAAGACTTTTAGACTGCTCTCCCAACTTACTCAACATCAGAGTATTCATACTGGTGAGAAACCCTATGACTGTAAGGAATGTGGAAAGGCCTTTAGACTACATTCATCACTTATTCAACATCAGAGAATTCATTCTGGTGAGAAACCATACAAATGTAAGGAATGTAAGAAGGCATTTAGACAACATTCACATCTTACTTACCATCAGCGAGTTCATAAGGTCATTAAATAATTATTAGAAAGCCATCCGTTGTGAATTTTGTGTTAAGGGGCAGTAGAAAATAAATTCTGGAGGAAAAGTGTTTGAATGTAGGAATCCCTTTTGCTTCATGCTCAAAATTAAAATAAGAGGTTTTAAAAGAATAGGTTAATTTAATTAATATATAGAAATATTTCATCACCATTCAAACCATGTTAAACTTTAGGAAGTTCTTTCTAGAAAGAAACTCTCTTAAAGGAGTGAATGTGGAAAAGCTTTTGATCTTACCTGTTATCACCTCTATTCTTTCATCTGTACAGTGTAGCTATGGAAGTTGCCAAGGCACCAACTCATTCTGGAAATTGATAAATAAAAGGAAGGAAATGTGATTTAGCCTGCATTTCCTGTATAAACTATATTTCAAGGCAACTAGAAGTTGATGAGGTAAAGTTCTTTATTAGAGATTTTTATAGGACATAATGAAATAATGGATCTAGGCACAATTCTCAGTAGAGGTGTTAAGACCATTAGGTGAATGGTCGATGTCAACTTCATAGTGAATAGATCAGGTTGACAACATCTGAACCCACTAATCAATTTTAATCTCATCAAAAATAGGACAAAACATTTTGTGCCTCCTGATATGATACAATAGGACATACCACTGACAAAAAATATTGAACCTGAATCTAATTAAAGCATCAAGATCTAACTCCCAGTTTAGAGAAAATTCAGGAAACAAGAACAAATTACATGATACAGCAAGAAGCAGACAAATCTAAAATGTGGGTAATTCTACAAGAGTAATGACAGCTTCTCAACCAATAAAATGGATTGAAAAAAAGGGAGGTGGAACTCTTAGATACTAAGAGTCTTAAGAGATGTATCAATCAAATGCAATGAACGAGTGGTTCTCATTTAGATCACAAGTTGAACAAGTGTAAAAAAGACATTTTTATGACAGTTGGGGAACGGACTATTGACAGTATTAGATAATATTAAGAATTATGTTCTTGTTAGATGTGCAAATAGCATTGTGTTTATGTAAAAGTGTCTTAGAGATAAATTAGCAAGTTTATACACATGAAATGATATGTCTAGAATTACCTTTAAAATGCTCATGCAAAAGAAAATTGAAGATGGATAACTTGTTTGTCAAAATCATGGTAAGATGAGTCAGGTGCGTGGTTTTTGCTTATTTTGTTTTTGCTCTTTTCTCTATTTTCATGTATTTTAAATTTTCCGTAATTTTTTTTAAAGATAAAGTATCTGTGAAATTATAACCCACTTAAAGTGAATGATGTTTGTAAATGGTTACATATCAGAACTTACGGATGTTGCTAAAGTTTTACACACAGGGATATTAAATGTGCTATAATGTATTTGGGAAATTAAGATTGAGGATCCAGATTTTATCTAGTTCACCTAATGCTACATCTGTTGTAGTGCCTGTCCCATAGTACTTCGTATGTTTCAAGAGTGAGTAAAAAGAGCAATTACAACTACTTGTGGAAATTAATGGAATAGATAAGGTAGCTGCTAGCAACATGTTGAACACTTAAAATTGAGCTGTTGAGAGCCTGAATTGTGGTTAGTACAAATTAAGATGGTGTTAAGTGTAAAAAACACACAATTTTTGAATACTTCTAAAAAAATATCTAACAGGTCAGTTTATCACAGCATTTCTCTGCTGTTGTTGGGAAGCTGTGATATTCAGTGGATTGCATTACTGCATAATACAGAACCCAGTTTAAGTATGTCTCTGCTCCCAAGTAGCAGCATGTTTACACACTGAGGTCTCTTTTGTTCTACCCCGAGTCATGCTGAATTTTTTTTTCTTCTCTTCATAAACCGTTGCCTGTGTTTACAGCTGAGTAGTTTTCTCAGACTGTTTATAGCCTGTAGATGTTTCAGCATCCAAAGGCCCTTTTTTACTTTATACTGTTTCCCACTAAGTTCAAGCTTGCAGTGCTTCATGTAGTACAATTCTCTTCAAGACTGTGTTTTCTATGATTTTTATGAGGGTTCATTCAATTAGACAAAAGATCAACAGGCTCTTCTCTGTATTGGGTTCCCTGTGAGGCTACTGTGGAAAAACGACTTTGAAATTCTTAGAAGCCACGCTGTTTCACAGAAAGGATGAAAGTTGGCTTTATCTTTATCCTGGGGTGACATTTTCAGGACAGCACCACATATTTGAGTTTTCCTCCCCTCTCAGGCCCATTATAACTTTGAGAACCCTTTGCTACCTGTAAACACTGTCATGAATCCTCTATTTCCTTGAAATTCTACTTGAAATATGCACCAATTGATATAATGAATAGAATGATTTTTTTTTTTTACTCTGTTAATATGATGGATTACCTTCATGGATTTTCAAATATTAAGCCTTATATCACTGGAGTAAACTCCATTTGTCTGTAGTGTGTACTTTATATATATATATATATATATATTGCTGTACTTGCTGTGATTGCTATGATTTACTAAAGTTTTGTTGAGGATTTTTGCATCTATATTCATGAAGGATACTGGTCTATAGTTTTATTCTATTTTTGTCTCATTTGGTATCAGGTTGATGGTGTTCTCATAACGTGAGTTTGGAAATGTTGCTTCCTTTTAATTTCTGGAAGAGGTAGTGTAGAATTGGTGTTAATTATTCTTTGAATGGTAGAATATTCCGGTGAAACCATTTGGGCCTTGCAATGGACTGAATGTGTCTCCTTAAAATGTGATGACATCCTAACCCCCAATGTGATGGTATTAGGAGGTGGGGCCTCTCAAGAGATAATTAGGTCACGAGGGTGAAGCCCTTCTGAATGAGATTAGTACCCTTATAAAAGTGACCCCAGAGAGTTGCCTCACCCTCTCCTGCCATGTGAGGAGGATACAACAAGAAGATGACAGTTTTCAATCTGGAAGATGTTTCTCACCAAAACTAACTGTGCTAGCACCCTAATGTCAGACTTCCAGCCTCCAAACCTGTGAGAAATAAATTTGTTTACAAGCTACCCAGTCTGTGGTACCATGTTATAGCAGCCCAAGCTGAATAAGACAAGTTTGTACTAGAAGTGGGTACTAATGTAAAAGACATGGAAGTGGCTTTGGAACTGAATAGTGAGTGGATAAAGGCTGAAAAGAGTTTTGACGGGCATGCAAAAAATAATGGATGTTAAGGGTGATTCTGGTGAAATCTCAGCAAAGAGGAGAGCTGAAGAGAAAACCTCAGTCATAGGAAATAATCATGAACAAAATGTTAGTAGAAATATGGACAGTAAAGACCATTCTGCCGCAGTCTTAGATGGAAATGAGGAACTTATTATTGGAAACTGGAGGAAAGGTCGTTCTTTTTATAGTGGCAAAGAACAGGGCTAAATTGTGTTTGTGTTCTAGTATTTTGTGGAAAGTAGATCTTCTGAGAAATGAAATTTAATGTGTGGCTTTGCTCCTCCTGGCTGATTATAATGAAGTGCAAGAAGAGAGAAATGACTTAAAGATGGAGTTTTTGAAGCAGAATGTAAAGATTTGGAAAATTCTTAGCTGAGTAAATAGTGTTAAAGTGAGGGCATAGATTGGGAAAGAATAGCATCCTATAAGTTGGTTGGGAGACATGTGGGATGAAGCTGGGGACACTGAGCTCCTGAGTTTAGAGTCTGCTTTACTAATGGAAGTGGCATCCCCACCCACAGTGGCAGTGGCATTTCCACCTCCATTTGAGGGGATTAACCCCGCATTGCCTGAAGAAACCATGACCTCCCCTGAGGCAGTGGCCATGCAAGATGATGCTGATGGGCCTATCACTAGACTCAAATCCCCGCAGACTCCTAAAGGTGAAGTACAAAGTGTGACCCAGGAGGAGGTGTGCTACAGTCAAAAAGAATTACTTGAGTTTTCTAATTTTTACAGGCAAATCTAGGGAACAAGCATGGGAATGGATACTAAGGATGTGGAATAACGGTGGAAGGAACATGATTGGAAATTTGGTGACAGTGAAATGTGGGAAAGAGATGTGTGGATAGACCTCTCTGGGCAAAACATTTGAAGGTATTTGTGCCCTGTATAAATACCTACTAAAGGGTGACGTCAGCAGAGAGGACTTTAATAATCAAGTGGATAGGATGGCCTGTTCTGTGGATAACAGTTTCTTTTCCCAGCTACCCCCATTATCATCCAGTGGGCTTAGGAACATAGTGGTGGCAGGGATGGACATTATGCATGGGCTCAGAAACATGGACTTCCACCCACCAGGGCCCACCTGAGTGTGGCCACTGCTGGGTGCTCATTCTGCCAGTAGAGACAAGCACTGAATGCCTAATATAGCAGCATTCCCTGAGAGGTGTTCAACCAGCTACCTGGTGGCAGGTTGAGTACATTGTATCACTTACATTGTGGAAGGGGCAGCGCTTTGTCCTTACTAGAATAGAGACTTACTCTGGATACAGATTTGCCATCCCTGCACGCAGTGCTTCTGCCAAAACTGCCATCCCTGGACTTATATACATACAGTGCCTTATCCACTGTCACGGTATTCCACACAGCATCACCTCTGATCAAGGAACTCCTTTCACAGTAAAATAACTGCAGCAATGGGTCCATGCTCATGCAATTCACTGGTCTTAACGTGTTCTCCACCATCCTGAAGCAGCTCGCTTGATAGAATGGTGGCATGGCCTTTTGAAGACTCAGTTATAGATCCAGCTAGTGGCAGTACCTTGCAGGCTGAGTCTGGGTTCTCCAGAAGGCTGTATATGCTCTGAATCAGAATCCAATATGTGATGGTTTCTCTAGTAGCCAGGATTCATGGATACAGGGGTCGGGGAATAGTGTGAGATAACAAAATTCAGTTGCCCTTTGAACAGCCCAGGGTTTAGGGGTGCCGATACCCCGCGCCGTCAGAAATCTGCATACTGCTTTATAGTCGGCCCTCTGTATTTGTTTCTGCATCTGTGGATTCAACCAACCTTGGATTGTGTAGTACTGTGGTATTTATTGAAAATAATCCATATATAAGTGGACCCTCACAGTTCAAACCCATTCAAGGGTCAACTGTATATATGTTGGTCTCTGACTCTAGTTCCTGGCCCAGAGCTCCTAAAACTCTGGTAATTTCCTAAGTGATAAGAACACTAGGGGCATCTCTTACTCTAATATTTTGTCCTTGACCTGGCTCCTGACAAAGGACTGTTGAAACCCTTGTAATTTCCTAGGTGATAGGAGTATCTTCTGTTCTAATGAGGCAACTCTGGGTGGGCTCCTTGATGGTCCTTGGATGAGGGCTGGTCTCCAGAAAGACTAAGGAGGCATGATTAGAACGTTGGAATTTTCAACCCTGCTCACCTTTCTCTTGAGAAGGGAGAAGAGCTGGAAATGGGGTTAATGATCCATCATGCCTCCATGATGAAACCTCCATAAAAATCCCCAAAATACAGGGTTCAAAGAACTTCCAGGTTGGTGGCCACATCCACACTGGGAGGGTGACGCCCAAATTCCACAAGGACAGAGCTCCTGTGCTTGGGACCTCCCATACCTTACCCTGTGTTTCTCTTCATCTGGCCGTTCATCTGTATCCTTTTATCACATCCTTCAGTAAACTGGTAAATGTAAGTGTTTTCTTGAGTTCCATGAGCTGCTCTAGCAAATTACTTGAACCTGAGGAGGGGGTCGTGGGAACCTTGAATTTGTAGCCAAATCAGACAGAAGTTGTAACATGGGGAGACAGAAGTTGTAACATGGGGACCTACTACTTGCAGTTGGCATCTGAAGTGGTGAGCAGCCTTGTGGGACTGAGCCCTTAACCTGTGTGTCTGACACTAAATTGTAGGACACCCAGCTGACCCCCCCACCCCGCCATGCACCGCGGCCCCACCCCCGACGTTTGGTGACCAGAAGTGTCAGAAGTGAAGTGTTCTGTGTGAATAGTAAAGAAGACGCCCAAGGGAAGAAACACAGGGAAGAACTGTGGGTTTTCCTTTACAGGTGGAAATGGTAGTGGTAAAACTATTACCCCTAGTGATCCACTATCAAAATTTTTGCTTCCCATTCCCATGACTTTATGTCCTTCTGGGTTAGAGGTTTTAGTTCCAGGAGGAAGACTGCTTCCAGCAGGTGGCACAATAATGATTCCAGTGAACTGGAAGTTCAGACTGCCACCTGGCCACCTTGGTCTCATACCTCTGAATCAACGGGCAAAGGAGAGTTACGGTGTTGGCCAGGATGATCGATCCTGACTCCTGAGGGGAAATTGGACTACTATCCCACGATGGAGGTAAGGAAGAATACATCTGGAATACAAGAGATCACTTAGGGCATCTCTTATCACCATGGCCCTGTGACTAAGGTCAGTGGAAAACAACAACCCAATCCAGGCAGGACTACCAATGATCCAGACCCTGCAGGAATGAAAATTTGTGTCACTCCACCAGGTAAAGAAGCATGATCATGTGACTAGTTACAGAAATGAGGACTGTAATTGTCATGAGTATTCCTCCTTGTTTTGTCATGAACCTGTGTGTTTATGCTTATATTCTTTTCTTTCTTAATCCCATACCTTGTAACTTTACATCATAGTATTCAAGTATTGACTTTATATCATAGTATTTAATGTTGTTAATTTTACATCATCATATTTAAATTACAGGGTACCTAGAAGAAGTGTAAAGATCACCCAAGGACTTTGCATCCTCTTCTGGGAAAAATTTACTGAGTTTTCGGTTGTACCCAGAATAGCTGTATCATGTTAGGTGAAATTATGACCTTGTTATTGTTTTTATTTGGAGATTAAGTATGGTTTAAGGAGAGCAGTATGAGTGCCAATTTGACAGTGTGCATTTGTAATAGTTAAATTTATGTGTCAGCTTGGCTGGATCAGAGGCTGCCCAGATACCTAGCTAAACATTATTTCTGGGTGTGTCTGTTAGGATGTTTCCGAATGAGATCAGCATCTGAATCAGTGAGTTTGGTAAAGTGAGTTTGCCCTCTTCTATGTGGGTGGGCATTATTCAATCCGTCGAGGGCCTGAATAGAACAAAAATGCAGAGGAAAGAAGAATTCTCCCCTCCCCTATTTTCTGAGCTGAGACATCTCACCTCATCTTCTGCCCTCAGACTGGGATTTATTTACATCATTGGCTCCTCTCATTCTCAGGCCTTTGGACTGTTGACTGAATTACACCACTGGCTTTTCTGGGTCTCCATTTTGCAGATGGCAGATCGTGGGATTTCTCAGCCTCCATAATCATATAAGCCAATTCCTTAAAACAAATCTCCTTTGATATCATATTGGTACTGGTTCTCTGAAGAACCCTAATACAGGCCTGGAGATTTCTTCTTCTGAAGTTGGTAAATTATGGATTTAATTAATAGTTATCAGACTATTCATCTTGGATGAGTTTTCATAGTTTAAAATCCATGTCAGATAATTCCAATATCTGTGTTAACCTCCTGTTGATATCTGTTGATTATGTTTTGTCATCCACTTTGAGATTTTCCCTAGTTCTTGATGTGCGTGTGTGTGTGTGTGTGTGTGTGTGTGTGTGTGTGTAATTATTGTATCCTGGATATTTGGGGGTTTATTTTATGAGTCTCTATTTCACACTTAAATCAAGTTCCTAGTTACTGCAAGGTCAGGGTAGTAGACAGGCTCCATGTACACATAGCATTTGAAGTTGTCAACCAGCTGGGAGGAAGACATAGGCAGGTTATTCCTGGGACAGATTGGCAGTCAGGATTCTGCTCAAAGCTCACAGCCTTAGCAGATTTCCATAGACTGTGTCATGGAGCTGCCTCATTATTGCTGGCACAGGATGGTGACAGTTTCAGCTATCTGGCACATCTTCCACGAATGATAGCATCTGCTTGTATCAAAAAGTACAAAAGGTCTTTATCTTGTATGTTGTGACTCTTTTTGGCTAGGAATGGAAAGTGAGAATTTCAATTTTATCGAAATAACAGTAAGATCTCTAAATTAGCATAACCCAATATTGATGGGAACCAAAATTTGTGGTGAGCCACAGAATATCTAGTCTGACTTCCTTCTACCCTTGCTACCTGAATCTATCCATGTATAAAAGTTTATTGGAGAAATAGTACCATGTACTGTTATGTTGTCAGCTAAGAGGAATACCATGTGATGTTGAGGCACTATCCTGTAAAATGTATTTACTTGAACCAGAGATCAGTACATGTTCATTGCTAGTAATAGAAATACAACTGATTTTGCAAGTTGATCTAGTATTTTATGACATTGCTAAAATCACTTATTTCTAGAAGTTCATCTGTAGTAGATTCTGTGGGATTTTCTACATAAATCATCACATCATCTGCAAAAAGAGACAGTTTTAGGCACTCCTTTCTGAGCTGTAAATGTTTAAGTCCCTATTGTGCCTTATTTCACTGCGTAGAACTTACGGAGTTATGTTAAGTAGCAGTGGTGAGAGTGAACGTCCTTGCCTTGTTCCCAGTCTTATGGGTAAAGCATTCAGTCATTCACCATTACATATGATGATAACTGTAGATTTCTTGTATATGCTCTTTATCAAGTTGAAGAAGCTACCCAATCATTCCTAGCTTCAGAAAGTTTTTTTTTTTTAAATCATGAATGGGTTATGAATTTTGTCAAATACATTTTCTACATCAATTGATATGATCAAGTAATTTTCTAGTCTGTTAATATGGCAGATTACATTGATTTTCAAATACTGAACCAGCCTTGCATGTATTGAATGAACCCTACTTGTCATGGTTAATAGTAATTCTTTATATGCTGCTAAATTCTATTAGTATTTTGCTAAGGAGTTTGCAGCTATATTCATGAGAAATATTGTTGGTAGTTTTCTTTTTTGGACTGTCTGGTTTTGGTGTCAAGTCAATACTGGCTTCATAGAATGAATACTGGCATTTGGTATAAAGTTCTTACTGGCTCCATAAGTGATCCTATGCTTCTCGAAGAGATTGTCTAGAATTGGAGTTGGTTCTTTAAATGTTTGGCAGTTCAACTGATCCTTTGGAAAGCTAAAAAGAAAGGGAAAAAAAAAAGTTCGGTAGAATTCTCTACCAAAATTATCTGAGCCTAGAGATTTTAAATTATGAATTCAATTTCCTTAATAGTTATATAGGGCTATTCAAATTATCTATTTCATAATGATTAGTATTCGTTTGTTTTTCATTAAATTGATCCATGTAATAGGATTCATTTATTGTTTTATTTATTATGCCTTGTTATTTATTTGTATAATTCATTCACAGTATCATACTCGTTTCAGGTGTACAGCATAGTGCTTCAGTATTTTTACAGATTATACTCCATTAAAGTTTATTACAAGATAATGGCTATAATCCCCTGTGTATACAATATATCCTTATTGCTTACCTATTTTATGCATAGTAGTTTGTATCTCTTAATCCCATACTCCTAATTTGCCCCTCCCTCTTTCCTCTCCCCTTTGGTACCCTCTAGTTTTTTTTTTGCTTTATCTGTGAGTCAGTCTCTGTTTTACATATACACTAGTTTCTCTTTTTTTTTTTAGATTCCACATATAAGTGATATCATAGAGTATTTGTCTTTCACTCGCTGACATTTCACTAAGCATAATATTCCCTAGGTCCATCCATGTTGCTGCAAATGGCAGAATTTCATACATTTTTATGGCTGAATAGTATTCTATTGTGTATATGTAGCATAACTTTTTTTTTTATTAGAGTATAGTTGTTTTACAATGTTGTCTTAGTTTCTACTGTACAGCGAAGTGGAGTTCCCTGTGCTATACAGGTTTTTGGCTTTTTTTGAATTTTATTTTATTTTTCTATACAGCAGGCTCTTATGAGTTACCTATTTTATACATATTAATGTATATATGTGAATCCCAATCTCCCAATTCATCTCCCCCCCACCCTTTCCCCTTGGTGTCCATACATTTTTTCTCTACATCTGTGTCTCTATTTTTGCCTTCAAACCGGTTCATCTGTACCATTTTTCTAGATTCCACATATATGTGTTAATATACAATAGTTGGTTTTTTCTTTCTGACTTACTTCACTCTGCATGACAGTCTCCAGGTCCATCCACATCTGTACAAATGACCCAGTTTCATTCCTTTGTATGGCCGAGTAATATTCCAGTGTATATATGTACCACATCTTCTTTATCCATTCCTCTGTTGATGGACATCTTGGTTGTTTCCATGTCCTGGCTATCGTAATAGTGCTGCAATAAATATTGGGGTGCATGTGTGTTTTTGAATTATGGTTTTCTCTGGGTATATCCCCAGTTGTGCAATTGCTGGGTCATACAGTAATTCTAGTTTTAGTTTTTTAAGGAACCTCCACAATGTTCTCCATAGTGGCTGTATCAATTTACATTCCCACCAACAGTGCAAGAGGGTTGCCTTTTCTCCACACTCTCTCCAGCATTTATTGTTTGTAGATTTTCTGATGATGCCCATTCTAACAGGTGTGAGGTGATACCTCATTGTAGTTTTGATTTGCTCTTCTCTAATAATTAGTGATGTTGAGCATTTTTTCATGTCTTTGTTGGCCATCTGTATGTCTTCTTTGGAGAAATGTCTATTTAGGTCTTCTGCCCATTTTTTGACTGGGTTGTTGTTGTGATATTGAGCTGCACGAGCTGTTTATATAATTTGGAGGTTAATCCTTTATCCGTTGATTCATTTGCAAATATTTTCTCCCTTTCTGAGGGTTGTCTTTTCATCTTGTTTATAGTTTCCTTTGCTGTGCAAAAGCTTTTAAGTTTCATTAGGTCCCATTTGTTTATTTTTGTTTTTATTTCCATTCTAGGAGGTGGGTCAAAAAAGATCTTGCTGTGATTTATATCAAAGAGTGTTCTTCCTATGTTTTCCTCTAAGAGTTTTATAGTGTCCAGTCTTACATTTAGGTCTTTAATCCATTTTGAGGTTTTCTTTGTGTGTATGGTGTTAGGGAGTGTTCTAATTTCATTCTTTTACACGTAGTTGTCCAGTTTTCCCAGCACCACTTATTGAAGAGACTGTCTTTTCTCCATTGTATATCACTGCCTCGTTTGTCATAGATTAGTTGACCACAGGTACGTGGGTTTATCTCTGGGCTTTCTATCCTGTTCCATTGATCTGTATTTCTGTTTTTGTGCCAGTACCATACTGTCTTGATTATTGTAGCTTTGTAGTATAGTCTGAAGTCGGGGAGCCTGATTCCTCCAGCTCAGATTTTTTTTCTCAAGATTGCTTTGACTGTTTGGGGTCTTTTGTGTCACCGTACAAAGTTTAAGATTTTTTTGTTGTAGTTCTGTGAAAAATACCATTGGTAATTTGATAGGGATTGCATTGAATCTGTAGATTGCTTTGGGTAGTATAGTCATTTTCACAATATTCTTCCAATCCAAGAACATGGTATATCTCTCCATTTGTTTGTATCATCTCTGATTTCTTTCATCAGTGTCTTATAGTTTTCTGAGTACAGGTATTTTATCTCCTTAGGTAGGTTTATTCCTAGGTATTTTATTCTTTTTCTTGCGATAGTGAATGGGATTGTTTCCTTAATTTCTCTTTCTGATCTTTCATTGTTAGTGTATAGGAATGCAGGAGATTTCTGTGCATTAATTTTGTATCCTGCAACTTTACCAAATTCATTGATTACCTCTAGTAGTTTTCTGGTGGCATCTTTAGGATTCTCTATGTATAGTATCATGTCATCTGCAAACAGTGACAGTCTTACTTCTTCTTTTCTGATTTGGATTCCTTTTATTTCATTTCCTTTTCTGATTGCTATGGCTAGGACTTCCAAAACTATGCTGAATAATAGTGGTGAGAGTGGACATCCTTGTCTTGTTGCTGATCTTAGAGGAAATGCTTTCAGTTTTTTACCATAGAGAATGATGTTTGCTGTGGGTTTGTCGTATATGGCCTTTATTATGTTCAGGTAGGTTCCCTCTATGCCCAATTTCTGGAGAGTCTTTTTTTAAATAAATAAATAAATAAAATTATTTGGTTATTTATTTATTTATTTATGGCTGCATTGGGTCTTCATTGCTGTGTGTGGGCTTTCTCTAGCTGTGGCAAACAGGGGCTACTCTTTGTTGTGGTGCACGGGCTTCTCATTGCAGTGGCTTCTCTTGTTGCAGAGCACGGGCTCTAAGCACATAGGCTTCAGTAGTTGTGGCACTCAGGCTCAGTAGTTGTGGCACATGGGCTTAGTTGCTCCATGGTATGTGGGATCTTCCCGGACCGGGGCTCGGACCCATGTCCCTTTCATTGGCAGGCAGATTCTTAAGCACTGCACCACCAGTGAAGTCCCTCTGGAGAGTTTTTATCATAAATGTGTGTTGAATTTTGTGAAAAGCTTTTTCTGCATCTACTGAGATGATCATTTGGTTTTTATTCTTCAATTTTTTAATATGGTGTATCATATTGATTGATTTGTGTATATTGCAGAATACTTGCATCCTTGGGATAAATCCCAATTGATCATAGTGTATGATCCTTTTAATGTGTTGTTGAATTCTGTTTGCTTGTATTTTGTTGAGGATTTTTGCATCTATATTCATCAGTGATATTGGTCTGTAATGTTCTTTTTTTGTAGTATCTTTGTCTGGTGTTGGTATCAGGGTGATGGTAGCCTCGTAGAATGAGTTTGGGAGTGTTGCTTCCTTTGCAGTTTTCTGGAAGAGTTTGAGAAGGATGGGTGTTAGCTCTTCTCTAAATGTGTTATAGAATTTACCTATGAAGCCATCTGGTCCTGGACTTCTGTTTGTTGGAAGATTTTTAATCACAGTTTCAATTTCGTTACTTGTGATTGGTCTGTTCATATTTTCTATTTCTTCCTGGTCTTGGAAGATTATACCTTTCTAAGTATTTGTCCATTTCTTCCAGGTTGTCCATTTTATTGGCATAGAGTTGCTTGTAGTAGTCTCTTATGATGCTTTGTATTTCTGTGCTGTCCGTTGTAACTTCCTCTTATTCATTTCTAATTTTGTTGATTTGACTCCTCTCCCTCTTTTTCTTAATAAGTCTGGCTAAAATTTTATCAATTTTGTTTATCTTCTCAAAGAACCAGCTTTTAGTTTTATTGATCTTTGCTATTGTTTTGTTTCTATTTCATTTATTTCTGCTCTGATCTTTATGATTTCTTTCCTTTGACTAACTTTGGGTTTTGTTTGTTCTTCTTTCTCTAGTTCCTTTAGGTGTAAGGTTAGATTGTTTATTTGAGGTGTTTCTTGTTTCTTGAGGTAGGATTGTATTGCTATAAACTTTCCTCTTAGAACTGCTTTTGCTGCATCCCATAGGTTTTGGATTGTCATGTTTTCATTGTCATTTGTCTCTAGGTATTTATTTCCTCTTTGATTTCTTCAGTGATCTCTTGGATATTTAGTAGCGTATCGTGTAGCCTGCATGTGTTTGTGTTTTTACTTTTTTTTCCCTGTAATTTATTTCTAATCTCATAGCATTGTGGTCAGAAAAGATGCTTGATACAATTTCAATTTTCTTAAGTTTACCAAGGCTTGATTTGTGACCCAAGGTGTGATTTATCCTGGAGAATGTTCCGTGTGCACTTGAGAAGAAAGTGTAATCTGCTGTTTTCGGATAGAATGTCCCATAAATATCAATTAAATCTATCTGGTCTGTTATGTCATTTAAAGTTTGTGTTTCCTTATTAATTTTCTGTCTGGATGATCTGCCCATTGGTGTAAGTGAGGGTTAAAGTCCCCCACTATTATTGTATTACTGTCGATTTCCTCTTTTATAGCTGTTAGCATTTGCCTTATGTATTGAGGTGCTCCTATGTTGGGTGCATATATATTTATAATTGTTATATCTTCTTGGATTGATCCCTTGATCATTATGTAGCATCCTTTCTTGTCTTTTGTAACATTCTTTATTTTAAAGTCTATTTTATCTGATATGAGTATTGCTACTCCAGCTTTCTTTTGATTTCCATTTGCATGGAATATCTTTTTCCATCCCCTCACTTTCAGTCTCTATGTGTTCCTAGGTCTGAAGTGAGTCTCTTGTAGACAGCATATATATGGGTCTTGTTTTTGTATCCATTCAGCAAGTCTGTGTCTTTTGGTTGGAGCATTTAATCCATTTACATTTAAGATAATTATCGATATGTACCTATTACCATTTTCTTAATTGTTTTGGGTTTGTTTTTGTAGGTCCTTTTCTTCTCTTTGTGTTTCCCACTTAGAGAAATTCCTTTAGCATTTGTTGTAGAGCTGGTTTGGTAGTGCTGAATTCTCTTAGTTTTTGTTTGTAAAGCTTTTGATTTCTCTGCTGAATCTGAATGAGATCCTTGCAGGGTAGAGTAATCTTGGTTGTAGGTTCTTCCCTTTCATCACTTTAAATATATCTTGCCACTCCCTTCTGGCTTATAGAGTTTCTGCTGAGAAATCAGCTGTTAACCTTATGGGAGTTCCCTTGTATGTTGTTTGTCGTTTTTCTCTTCTTGCTTTTAATAATTTTTCTTTGTCTTTTATTTATCAGTTTGATTACTATGTGTCTTGGTGTGTTTCTCCTTGGTTTTATACTGTAAGGGACTCTGTGCTTCCTGGACTTGGGTGGCTATTTCCTTTGCCATGTTGGGGAAGTTTTTGACTATAATCTCTTCAAATATTTTCTTGGGTCCTTTCTCTCTCACTTCTCCTTCTGTGACCCCTATAATGTGAATGTTGGTGTGTTTAGTGTTGTTCCAGAGGTCTCTTAGGCTGTCTTCATTTCTTTTCATTGTTTCTTCTTTATTCTGTGGCAGTGATTTCCATTCTGTCTTCCAGGTCACTTATCCTTCTGCCTCAGTTATTCTGCTACTGATTCCTTCCAGTGTATTTTTCATTTCACTTATTGTATTGTTCATCTCTGTTTGTTCTTTAATTCTTCTTGGTCTTTGTGAACCGTTTCCTGCATCTTCTCAATCTTTGCCTGCATTCTTTTTCTGAGGTCCTGGATCATCTTCACTATCATTATTCTGAATTTTTTTTCTGGAAGTTTGCCTATCTCCACTTCATTTAGTTGTTTTCTGGGGTTTTATCTTGTTCCTTCATCTGGGAGATAGTCCTCTGCCTTTTCATTTTGTCTTTCTTTCTGTGATTATGGTTTTCATTCTGCAGGCTGCAGGATTGTAGTTCTTCTTGTTTCTCCTGTCTGCCTTCTGGTGGATGAGGCTAAGAGGCTTGTGCAAGCTTCCTGATGGGAGGGACTTGTTGGTGTGTAGACCTGGGTGTTGTTCTGGTGGGCAGAACTTAGTAAAACTTTAAGCCACTTCTCTGCTGGTGGGTGGGGCTGAGTTCCCTCCCTTTTGGTTGTTTGCCCTGAGGCAACCCAGCACTGGAACCTACAGGCTGTTTGGTGGGGCTAATGGTGTGTGGACTCCACTCCGGGAGGGCTCCCGCCAATGAGTACTTCCCAGAACGTCTGCTGCCAGTGTCCTTGTCCCTGTGGTGAGCCATAGCCACCTCCTGCCTCTGCAGGAGACCCTCCAGCACTAGCACGTAGGTCTGGTTCAGTCTCCTATAGGGTCACTGATCCTTCCCCCAGGTCCTACTTTGTGTGTGCCCTCCAAGAGTGCAGTCTCTGTTTCCCCCAGTCCTGTCGACGTCCTGCCATCAAATTCCACTGGCCTTCAGAGTCTGATTTCTGGGGATTCCTCCTCCCATTTCCAGACCCCAGGTTGGGAAACCCTCCATAGGGCTCAGAACCTTCACTCCAGTGGGTGGACTTCTGTGGTATAATTGTTCTCCAGTTTGTGAGTCACCCACTCAGTAGTTATGGGATTTGATTTTATTGTGATTGCACCCCTTGTACCATCTCATTGAGGCTTCTCCTTTGTCTTTGGATGTGGGGTATCTTTTATGGTGAGTTCCAGTGTTTTTCTTTCGATAACTGTTCAGCAGTTAGTTGTGATTCCAGTTCTCTCGCAAGAGGGAATGAGCACACGTCCTTCTACTACACCATCTTGAACCAATCTCTACCATAACGTTTTCTTTTTTTAAACATCTTTATTGGAGTATAATTGCTTTACAATGTTGTGTTAGTTTCTGCTGTATAACAAAGTAAATCCGCTATATGCATATGTATATCCCCATATCCCCTCCCTCTTGCATCTCCCTCCCACCCTCCTTATCCCACCCCTCTAGGTGGTGGCAAAGCACCGAGCAGATCTCCCTGTGCCATGCATCTGCTTCCACTAGCTATCTATTTTACATTTGGTAGTGTATATATGTCAGTGCTACTCTCTTACTTCGTCCCAGCTTACCCTTCCCCCCCCATGTCCTCAAGTCCATTCTCTACGTCTGTGTCTTTATTCCTGTCCTGCCCCTAGGTTCATCAGAACCATTTTTGTTTTTTAGATTCCTTATATATGTGTTAGCAGATGATATTTGTTTTTCTCTGACTTACTTCACTCTGTATGACAGACTCTAGGTCCATCCACCTCACTACAAATAACTCAGTTTCGTTTCTTTTCATGGATGACTAATATTCCATTGTATATATGTGCCGCAACTTCTTTATCCATTCATCTGTCAATGGACACTTAGGTTGCTTCCATGTCCTGGCTATTGTAAATACAGCTGCAGTGAACATTTTGGTACATGTCTGTTTTTGAATTATGGTTTTCTCAGGGACTATGCCCAGTAGTGGGATTGCTGGGTCATATGGTAGTTTTATTTTTAGTTTTTTAAGGAACCTCCATACTGTTCTCCATAGTGGCTGTACCAATTTACATTCCCACCAACAGTGCAAGAGGGTTTCCTTTTCTCCACACCCTCTCCAGCATTTGTTTTCTACCATAACTTCTTTATCCATTCATCTGTTCATGGGCAATTGGGTTGTTTCTATAGCTTGGCTGTTGTAAATTGTGCTGCAGTGAACATTAGGGTGCATGTCCCTTTTCTGATTAGTGTTTTTAGTTTTTTCCAAATATATACCTGGGATAGAATTGCTGGATCAGATGGTAGTCTATTTTTAGTTTTTTGAGGAACCTCTATATTATTCTCCATAGTGGCTGTACCAATTTACATTCCAACCAGCACTGTAGGAGGGTTCCCTTTTCTCCACACTCTCTCCAGCATTTATTTGTAGACTTTTGGATGATAACTATTCTGACCATTGTGAGGTGATATCTTGTTGTTTTTATTGGCATTTCTCTAAGAATTAGTGATGTTGAGCATCTTTTCATGTGCCTGTTGGCCATCTGTATGTCCTCTTGGGAGAAATGTCTATTTAGGTCTTTTGCCCATGTTTTGATTGGGTTGTTTGTTTTTTCATATTGATTTATATGAGCTGTTTGTGTATTTTGGAATATTAACCCCTTGTTGGTTGAATTGCTTGCAAATATTTTCACCCACTCTGTAGGTTGTCTTTTTGAAAGTTTCCTTTGCTGTACAAAAGCTTTTAAGTTTAACTAGGTCCCATTTGGGTTTTTTTGCGTTTATTTCTTTTGCCTTGGGAGTCTGATCTAAGAAAATATTGTGATGATTTATGTCAAAACATGTTTTGCCTAGGTTCTCTTCTAGGAGTTTATGGTATCTGGTCTTACATTTAGGTTCTTGATCCGTTTTGAGTTTATTCTGTATATGTTGTGAGGTAAATGTTCTAATCTCATTGTCCTACATTTAGCTGTCCAGTTTTCCCAGCACAACTAGTTGAAGAGACTGTCTTTTCTCCATTGTATATTCTTGCCTCCTTTGTCATAGATTAATTGACCATAGGTGCATAGGTTTATTTCTGGACTCTCTTCTGCTCCGTTGACCTGCATGACTATTTTTGTGCCAATACCATGCTGTTTTTGTTGTTTCTTTTTTTTTTTTTTTTTTTTTTTTACTGACGAATTGTTGATTTACAATGTTGTTAGTTCCAGGTGTAAAGCAAAGTGATTCAGTTATACATATGACATCTTTCAGATTCTTTTCCCTTATAGGTTATTACAAAATATTAAGTATAGTTCCCTGTGCTATACAGTAGGCCCGTGTTGGTTATCTGTTTTATATATAGTAGTGTGTACATGTTAATCTGAAACTCCTAATTTATCTCTCTCCCACTTCCCCTTTGGTAACTATAAGTTTGTTTTCTGTATCTGTGGGTATACTTCTGTTTTGTAAATAAGTTCATTTGTATCTTTTTAAAACAATATTTATCTATTTATTTATTGGCTGCCCTGGGTCTTAGTTGCGGTGTGCAGCATATTTGTTGCTGCATGCAAAGTCTTCATTGCAGCATGTCGGATCTTTTAGTTGCGGCATGCAGGGTCTAGTTCGCTGAGCAGGAATTGAACCTGGACCCCCTGCACAGGGAGCATGGAGTCTTAACCACTGGACCACCAGGGAAGTCCCTGTATTATTTTTTTAATATTCCACATATAAGTGATATCATATGATACTTGCCTTTTCCTGTCTGGCTTACTTTTATTTAGTATGATAATCTCGAGGTCCATCCACGTTGCAGCAAATAGCATTATTTCATTCATTTGTTATGGCTGAGTAATATTCCATCATATATATATACCATATCTTCTTTATCCATTCCTCTCTCTCTTTTTAAAATTTATTTATTTTTGGCTGCATTGGGTCTTCGTTGCTGCACACGGGCTTTCTCTAGCTGCAGCAAGTGGAGGCTACTCTTCGTTGCGGTATGCATGCTTCTCATTGTGGTAGCTTCTCTTGTTGCGGAGCATGGGCTCTAGGTATGGTGCATGGGTTTCAGGAGTTGTGGCATGCGGGCTCAGTAGTTGTGGCACACAGGCTCATTATTTGTGGGCACACGGGCTTAGTTGCTCTGCAGCATGTGGGATCTTCCCGGACCAGGGCTTGGACCTGTGACCCCTGCATTGGCAGGTGGATTCCTAACCACTGTGCCACCAGGGAAGCCCCCTCCATTCACGTCTTGATGGACATTTAGTTTGCTTCCATGTCTTGGCTATTGTAAATAGTGCTACAGTGAAGTTTATCATGCTGTTTTGATTACTGGAGTTTTATAGTATAGTCTGAAGTCAAGGAAGGTGACACGTCCAGCTTTGTTCTTTTTCTCAGGATTGCTTAGGCAATTCTGGGTCTTTTGTGGTTCCATTTGAATTTTAGGATTATTTGTCCTAGTTCTGTGGAAAATGTCATGGGTATTTTGACAGGGACTGCATTGAATCTGTAGATTGCTTTGGGAAGTATGGCCATTTTAACAATATTAATTCTTCCAAGAATGGTGGTATCTTTCCATTTCTTTGTATCATCTTCAAATTCCTTCATCAGTGTTTTATAGTTTTCAGTGTATAGGTCTTTCACCCCATTGGTTAAGGTTATTCCTAGTTATTTTATTGTTTTTGACACTTTTAAATGGGATTTTTTCCCACTTTTTGTTATATTTCATTATTAAAGAAACACCATAGATTTCTGTATATTAATCTTGTATCCTGCAGCTTTGCTGTATTCATTTATTACTTTTTATATTTTGGGGGTGGGCACTTTGGTGTTTTCTATATAGATTAACATGTCATCTGCAAATGGTGAGTTTTACCTGTTCCTTTCCAATTTGGATACATTTTAGTTATTCTTATCTGATTGCAGTGGCTAAGATTTCCAACACTATATTAAATAGAAGTGGCAAGAGCGGGTGTCCTTTACATGTTTCTGAATATTCAGAGGAAAGGTTTTCAGCTTTTCACATTATTATGTTAATTGTAGGTTTGCCATAAATGGCCTTTATTTTACTGAGATATGTTCCATATACACTCTCATGCTTTGATAGGAATTTTTTATCATGAATGGATGTTGAATGCTGTCAAATGGATTTTCTGTGTCTGTTGAGATGATCATGTGATTTTTATTCTTCCTTTTGTTAATGTGGTGTATCATATTGATTGATTTGCTAACGTTGAACCATCCCTGTGACCCTGGAATAAATCAAACTTGATCATAGTGTATGATCCTTTTTATGTATTGTTGGATTTGGTTTGCTAATACGTTTAGGATTTTTGCATCTATATTCATCAAATATATTGACCTGTAATTTCTTTTTTTGTAGTGTCTTTGTCTGGTTTTGGTATCAGGGTAATGGTGGCCTTGTAAAAATGAATTTGGGAGTGTTCCTCTTAAATTTTTTGGAATAGTTTGAGGATAGGTATTATATTTTCTTTACATGTTTTGTAGAATTCCCCAGTGAAGCCGTCCAATCCTGGACTTCTGTTTGTAGGGAGTTTTTAAAATTACAGATTCTATTTCACTTTTAGTGATCAGTTTGTTCAAATTACGTTTCTTATTGACTCATTCTTGGCAGGCTCTCTGTTTCTAGAAACTTGTCCCTTTCTTCTAGCTTGTCCAATTTTTTGGCATATCTGTTCATAGTATTCTGTCATGATTTCTTGTATTTCTGTGGTATTGGTTATTTCTCCTCTTTCATTTCTTATTTTATTTGGATCCTGTCTCTCTTCTTTTTGGTGAGTGTGGCTAAAGGTTTGTCCATTTTAAAAATCTTTTCACAGAACCCATTATTGGTTTGATTGATCTTTTCTATTTTTTTTTAAATTTAATTATTTTTGGCTGCATTGGGTCTTCATTGCTGTGCGCAGGCTTTCTCTAGTTGTGGCAAATGGGGGCTACTCTTCATTGCGGTGCGTGGGCTTCTCACTGCGGTGGCTTCTCTTGTTGCAGAGCAAGGCTCCAGGCATGCAGGCTTCAGTAGTTATAGCATGTGGACTCAGTAGTTGTGGCTCACAGGCTCAGTAGTTGTGGTGCACAGGCTGTTGCTCCATGGCATGTGGGATCTTCCCAGACCACAGCTCGAACCCAGGTCCCCTGCAGGCAGATTCTTAACCACTATGCCACCAGGGAAGCTTAAAAATCTCTTATTTATTTCCTCTCTGATCTTTATTACTTCCTTTCTTCTGCTGACTTTGGGCATTGTTTGTTCTTTTTCTAATTGTTTTAGGTGGTAGTTTAGGTTGGTTTTTTTTTTTAAGATTCATTTATTATTTATTTTATTTAGTTTTGGCTGTGTTGGGTCTTAGTTGTGGCACACGGGATATTTGTCAAGGTATGTGGGATCTTTTGTTGCAGTGTGCGGGCTTCTCTCTAGGTGTGGCATGTGGTGCACAGGCTCCAGGGTGCGTGGGCCCAGTAGTTTGCGGCACACAGCCTCTGTAGTTGAAGCATGCAAGCTCAGTAGTTGTGGCGTGCAAGCTTAGTTGCCCTACGGCATGTGGGATCTTAGTTCCCTGACGAGGGATCGAACCCGTGTCCCCTGCACTGTAAGGCGGATTCATTACCACTGGACCACCAGGGAAGTCCCTAGGTTGTTTTTTGGGTTGTTTTTTTTTTTTGAGATTTTCTTATTTCTTGAGGAAGTCCTGTATCATTATGAACTTCCCTCCTATAACTGTTTTTGGTGCATCATAGATTTGGTAATGTTGTGTTTTCATTTTCGTTTGCCACACGTTTTCTGGTTTCTTTGATTTCATCACTGATCCATTGGTTTTAAAGTAGCATGTTGTTTAGTCTCTATGTTTTCCTTCTTTTCCTGTTTTCTTTCTGTCGGTGATTTCTAGTTTCAAACGTTGTGGTCAGAAAAGATGCTTGAAATAATTTCTGTCCTCTTCTTTGCTAAGGGTTTTGTGACCTAGTATGTGGTCTATCCTAGAAAACATTCCATGGGTGCTTGAAAAGAATGTGTATTCTGTTTGTTTTTGTTTGTTTTGGATGTAGTGTCCTGTAGATATCAATGAAGTACAACTGGTGTCATTTGGGATCTCTCTTGCCTTATTTATTTTCTGTCTGTATGATCCATCCATTGATATTAGTGGGGTGTTAAAGTCTCATAATATTGCATTGTCAATTTCCTCCTCTATGTCTGTATTTGCTGTATATATTTAGGTGTTCCTGTTTTGGGTATGTACATGTTAACAAATGTAATATCCTCCTCTTGTATTTATCCCTACATCATTATGTAATGCCTTTGTCTTTCTTTATGGCCTTTATTTTGTTTGATATGGGTATTGCTACCCCCTTTTTCTTTTCTATTTGCATGACATACCTTTATCCACCCCTTACTTTCAGTCTGTGACTTTTGCCCTGAAGTGAGTGTCTTTAGGCAGCATATTGCAGGTTCTTTTTCTTTTCCCCCCAATCTGCCACTCTGTCTTTTGATTGGAGCATTTAGTCCAATGATGTTTAAAGTAATTATTGATAGGTGTATATTTATTGCCACTTAATCCTTGTTTTGCAGTTGTTTTTGCAGTCCTTTTTTTTTTCTGATGATTTTCTTTTGTGATATGCTTAAGTTCCTTTCTTTTTATATTTTGTGAATATATTTATGTTTTTGCTTTGTAGTTACTGTGGAGTTCAAGTATGCTGACCCATAACTATATCTACTTGCTTTAAACTGATAATCATTCAAGTTAGTCATGTTCTAAAAGATATATATTTTTATCTTTCCCTCCTCCCAGACTTTATTTTGATGTTCTCTTTTATATCTTCATGTTTATCCTTTTACTGTTTATTGTAGTTATCACTTTTACAATTTTAAAGTTTTATTTTTAATCTACATACTGGGTTATTTAAGTAATCTTCAATCCTTAATATATATTTGCCTTTCCTATTGTGATTTCCCCTTTCCTATAGATTCTAGGTAGCAGTATTGGGAGTGTGGGCTGTTGTAGTCAAGACTGCTGCTGAGCTGGGGAATGAGGCATGGGACCAGGGTAAATTAAAATACCACAAAGCTCTGAGATTCACTTGGTTATTTTTTCTTTTCCATTATGGTTTATTACAGGATATTGAATATAGTTCTTTGTGCTATATAGTAGGAACTTGTTTATGCATTCTATATATAATAGTTTGCATGTGCTAATCCCAAACTCTCAATCCATCCCTCCCCCACCCCACCCCACCCGCTTGGCAACCATAAGTCTGTTCTCTATATCTTTGAGTCTGTTTGTTTCGTAGATGAGTTCATTTGTGTTATATTTTAGACTACATATATAAGTGATATCATATGGTATTTGTCTTTCTTACTTCACTTATTATAACACTTGTTTTTTTCTTGATTCAGAAGTTCTCTGAATGCTGTATGCTTTTGATTAGTTACCAGATTTTTGAAAAAGTTCATTCTGTTTTTGCCAGTCTATTAATTACTTTTGTGGTTGGATGGACTGCTGTAGTTTCCTACTCTGTTATTTTTCTGTTTAGAGTATTTGTGGGGTCTCTTATATAGTTTTTTAAGAGTTGTTCTAGGCATGACATAATATATACAGTTGTCCCCTGGTACAGTGTATTAATGCCTGGACCCACTGCATATACCAAAATCCACAGATGCCCAATTCCCTACTTACATAAAATGGTGTAGTACTTGCATATAACCTACACACAAGCTTGTATACTATAAATTATCTCTAGACTACTTATAATACTTAATAAAATATAAATGTTATGTAAATAGTTGGGAATACAATGTAAATGCTATGTAAATAGTTGCCAGCATGTGGCAAATTTAAGTTTAGCTTTTTGGAACTTTCTGGAATTTTTTTTTCAAATATTTTCAACCTGTGGATATGGAACCCAGAGACATGGAGGGCCAGCTGTACATACTGAAGTATAATGGTTCAACATTTATCCACTGTAAGTGTAGAAACCTTACTTTCCTTTCTTCTCTCTCATTTCTAATTGACTTGACTATTTCTTGAAGACCACATTAGACAGTGTTATGATTTTTGTTTAAACTGTCAAACATAATTAAGGAAAGGAAAGTCTATTTTACCCACAGTTTTGCTCTTATGGTGTTCTGTCTACCTTCCTTGTTTTCCACGATTCTTTAGTGTTTCATTTTTGTTTACAGGTATTTTTTAGGCATTCTTTGGGGATAGTTTTGTTGGCAACAAATCCTGGAAGTCATTCTTTGAGGGTATGCCTGTTGTTAAAAATCATTTTCATCTGAGGCTGTTCTTGATTTCTCATTTCCTGAACAATATTTTCATTGGTTATGGAAGGTCAGTCTCCCCATTTAGGCACCATTGACATTGTACTGGTAGTGGAGGGGCCCATTAAATGCTGGACTTCATACTCAACTTTTTCTGACACAATCTGGTAGGGACATTGGGGATACTTTTTTACAACCTAATAAAGGTCAGAGGGCTAGAGTCTCCATTTGGCCTCTGGTGTCAGTGGTGGGGATAGGGCCACAGATTTTTTGGTGCTGTTTGCCTGAAGTAGAGCAGTTGTTTAAAAGTTTCATGTCTTGTTAGGCTATCCTTTCCTGTTTCTCTGGTTGGAGAGAACAGGCTTTTCTTGAGACTTTTTTTCAGTCTCTGCACATTAGCATTTCAATTACCAGTTTCTTTAGCTCCAAGTTTGGGATAAAAATGAAACCTGTGGAACTCACCCCATGTTGCTCCTTAGGTCCTGTGGTCCCTAGCTTCTCTTCATCTTTGAGAGTCATCTTGTATGTTTTGTATATAATGTCCAGAGTTTTGAGTTGTATTTAGCAGGAAGAACAGGGAAAAGGACATGTATTCCATCTTTTTAGAAACAGAAGTCCCTCTACTGAGTTATTTTCACAAAAACATTTAAATAACTTGTGTAATCTCTAGTAGATTCTGTTTTGGGGATATAGTATATATGTTCACATCATTTTGAGGATGCTATTCATACTTAGAAGTCCTGTTCTGTTTATTCTACTGGTAGTATTTCCAGTTGGTTAGCTTTGTTTCTCTATTATATGAGAATCTACTTTTATCAAATGTTTGGTATTCTGACATATACTCAGTTTTACACTTGAGGATCCTTTTGATGTAATCTGCCTCAGGGCAGGACTAGGATGTGCTGCCTTGATTTGTACTCTGATTTGTTTTTAGAGAGAGACAGGCTAGCAGGAGGGCTACTGTGGTACAAAATTCCTTGCCAGCTAGTCCTAAGTATAGGGATGCTCCTGTTTTTTCCAGAATAATACCAATCAGTAGCCTCTCACATTCTCCCAGAAGCAAACAATAGTACTTACTAACTAGTTTAAGAAAGGGTGATATGCTAGGTGAAATTACTTCTCCCAGCAATCTCACTGTTGCCATTGTCTCCACTCATGCTCCTTGTGACAAACCCTAGACATAGATCACATTATGCCACACTTACTTTTTAAATTGTGGTGTATATTCTCTCGTGTTCTGGTCTTAGATCATCTGGTTTCCTTAGATGATCTAATGCCAAGTACTTCAGGTATTCTCTGATATTCACCAGAAGTTATTTAGATTTTCAGGAGCTGCCTGTATGTGGTATGTATTGTATGTATAATAGTCCCAGCACCATTTATTAAAATCTAAACAAAAACATTGAAGTGCCTTTGTTTTGGCGGTTGTTTTCAAGAAACTCTTATAAAGAATTAAATTTAAATCCTTATGTCTAGAGTGTGTATAGGCATGTGTATATACATACAATACATTCCATCAAATATAAAATGTTTTGATACTTGGAACACTGTTGATCTTACCAGAAAATACCAATGAAAGCTTTTCATACACATAAAAATCTTGGTTGGTATTTACTTGAAAGTAATTACAGGATGCCACTGATTGTTAAATTGTATCACCTTCAAAATGTTAAAATGAGAGAGCACTTTTTCATTTTGAGAAATCAAGACAATATCAGTGATTGTAAGGCTAAGAGAATGAATCTAGAAGATAAAAGAAAATTAATCAAGTTCTGTTTTCAATCAATCATTTAAGCTAGATATGTACATAATTAGAAATGTCCAATGCTGGTTTATTTCAAATAAATGAGAATTTACTGCATAATGCTTTTATATCATTTTGCTGACAAATATTCTATTTAGCTTTTTGCCTTTTCTATTTAATTAGAACTCATCTAGATTTTGCCTTTTAATAACTATTCTCGTCATCTGGATTACGTCAGTCATGCAGCATGAACTGGGGAAATTCTGTTAAGGATTATCTCCTTGAAGTTTTTATCCAAGGAGCTAACAGATTGTAAGTGCTGGCTTATAAAAAGGAGCTTTTTTGCTAAATTTAACTTTCCCACTCAATAATGGTCTTTTCAGGCTTCATTATGTTTTATCAATTTCAATAAAGTTCACTTTCTAGACAATAATTCATTAACTGGAATTTTGTATATATTGAAATAAATTTACATAATATTTCCTCACAAAGAACAACATCGGTATCTGTGTTAATAATATCCCTCTTGTTATTCATGCTGCTATAATTGTGTCATTTTTCTTTTATCAAATTTGGAAAAATTGGGTAAGTCTACGAGTGTTTTTTAAAATTAATTTCTAGTTTAAATTGCATTAACTACTTCCTTCTGTTAGCATTCGTTTTATTTTGTAATTTTTTAACTTTTTCACTTGACTGCTTATTTTTTTCAAGTTTTATCAAGTGCCTAATATATGAGAAAGACACTGGAATAGGTGCTGAGGTGGGAGATAACAAAAAGTCCCATCCCTTAATTTTAGTTTCCTGTATGCATCGAAGGATGTTAATTTCACACTGAGTAGAGGTTTGGCTACATCTCACAAATTTTGAAATACAAACATTTCAGTACCAGTCCTCTCTGAATGGGTTATAATTTAAAATTTGACTTTCAGTTTAATCTATTACTTGTTCTATACATATAGATTATTAT
Organism: Phocoena sinus; assembly: GCF_008692025.1. Lineage (NCBI taxonomy): Eukaryota > Metazoa > Chordata > Mammalia > Artiodactyla > Phocoenidae > Phocoena > Phocoena sinus. Next base: position 13,903,811 of record NC_045781.1, read on the forward strand.
ACATTTCCAAGAGGAGGTGCAAATTATTACCCAATTACTTACTAATTGCAAAAAAATAAACTAGTTTTATAATGAGAGATCTGGCAGTCACAGATACCTGTGAAGTGTTCTTGCTAAAAATGTTTAACAAGAGGCAAATCAAGCTTCTACTTAAGTTCCAATTTAGAAACAGTGTAACAAGATGAACAACATTATGAGGAAATAAATTTGACAAACCAAGAACTTAAGACATTCTAAGACAACTGTGATGGATTCTTCAAAAAAACATAACCATGAAACAAAGATGGGGGAGTGCTGTTCAGTTTAAAAGTGACATAACCACTAACAAGTATGAGTCTGGAGAGTGAATCCTTGTTAAAAGATATTCTTGAGAATATTAGGGAAAATTAAATATGGACTGAATATTAGAATGTATAGAATTAATTTTTAAGGTATGATTATAATATTTTGGTAATGTCCTAACTTCTAGGATACAAACTGATTTATTGAGGGTAAAGTGATACAATGTTTACAATTTATTCTTTTTTTTTTTAAACATCTTTATTGGGGTATAATTGCTTCACAATGGTGTGTTAGTTTCTGCCCCACAACAAAGTGAATCAGCTACACACATACATATGTTCCCACATGTCTTCCCTCTTGCGTCTCCCTCCCTCCCACTCTCCCCATCCCACCCTTCCAGGCTGTCACAAAGCACCGAGCTAATATCCCTGTGCCTTGCGGCTGCTTCCCCCTAGCTATCTACCTTACTACGTTTGTTAGTGTGTATATGTCCATGACTCTCTCTCGCCCTGTCAAAGCTCACCCTTCCCCCTCCCCATATCCTTAAGTCCGTTCTCCAGTAGGTCTGCGTCTTTATTCCTATCTTACCCCTAGGTTCTTCATGACATTTTTTTTCCCTTAAATTCCATATATATGTGTTAGCATACGGTATTTGTCTTTTTCTTTCTGACTTACTTCACTCTGTATGACAGATTCTAGGTCTATCCATCTCATTACAAATAGCTCAATTTCATTTCTTTTTAAGGCTGAGTAATATTCCATTGTGTATATGTGCCACATCTTCTTTATCCATTCATCTGATGATGGGCGCTTAGGTTGTTTCCATGTCCTGGCTATTGTAAATAGAGCTGCAATGAACATTTTGGTACATGACTTTCTTTGAATTTTGGTTTTCTCAGGGTATATGCCAAGTAGTGGGATTGCTGGGTCATATGGTAATTCTATTTGTAGTTTTTTAAGGAACCTCCATACTGTTCTCCACAGTGGCTGAACCAATTCACATTCCCACCAGCAGTGCAAGAGTGTCCCCTTTTCTCCACACCCTCTCCAGCATTTATTGTTTCTAGATTTTTTGATGATGGCCATTCTGACTGGTGTGAGATGATATCTCATTGTAGTTTTGATTTGCATTTCTCTAATGATTAATGATGTTGAGCATTCTTTTTTTTTTTTTTTTTTTTTTTTTTGTAGTACGCGGGCCTCTCACTGTTGTGGCCTCTCCCATTGCGGGGCACAGGCTCCGGACGCGCAGGCTCAGCGGCCATGGCTCACGGGCCCAGCCGCTCCGCGGCATGTGGGATCTTCCCAGACCGGGGCACGAACCCGTGTCCCCTGAATTGGAAGGCGGACTCTCAACCACTGCGCCACCAGGGAAGCCCTTGAGCATTCTTTCATGTGTTTGTTGGCATTCTGTATATCTTCTTTGGAGAAATGTCTATTTAGGTCTTCTGCCCATTTTTGGATGGGGTTGTTTGTTTTTTTGTTATTGAGCTGCATGAGCTGCTTGTAAATTTTGGAGATTAATCCTTTGTCAGTTGCTTCATTTGCAAATGTTTTCTCCCATTCTGAGGGTTGTCTTTTGGTCTTGGTTATGGTTTCCTTTGCTGTGCAAAAGCTTTGAAGTTTCATTAGGTCCCATTTGTTTATTTTTGTTTTTATTTCCATTACTCTAGGAGGTGGGTCAGAAAGGATCTTGCTGTGATTTATGTCATAGAGTGTTCTTCCTATGTTTTCTTCTAAGAGTTTGATAGTTTCTGGCCTTACATTTAGGTCTTTAATCCATTTTGAGCTTATTTTTGTGTATGGTGTTAGGGAGTGATCTAATCTCATACTTTTACATGTACCTGTCCAGTTTTCCCAGCACCATTTATTGAAGAGGCTGTCCTTTCTCCACTGTACATTCCTGCCTCCTTTATCAAAGATAAGGTGTCCATATGTGCGTGGGTTTATCTCTGGGCTTTCTATCCTGTTCCACTGATCTATCTTTCTGTTTTTGTGCCAGTACCATACTGTCTTGATTACTGTTGCTTTGTAATATAGTCTGAAGTCAGGGAGCCTTATTCCTCCAGCTCCTTTTTTCGTTCTAAAGATTGCTTTGGCTATTCGGGGTCTTTTGTGTTTCCATACAAATTGCGAAATTTTTTGTTCTAGTTCTGTGAAAAATGCCAGTGGTAGTTTGATAGGGATTGCATTGAATCTGTAGATTGCTTTGGGTAGTAGAGTCATTTTCACAATGTTGATTCTTCCCATCCAAGAACATGGTATATCTCTCCATCTATTTGTATCATCTTTAATTTCTTTCATCAGTGTCTTATAATTTTCTGCATACAGGTCTTTCGTATCCTTAGGTAGGTTTATTCCTAGATATTTTATTCTTTTTGTTGCAATGGTAAATGGGAGTGTTTTCTTGATTTCACTTTCAGATTTTTCATCATTAGTATATAGGAATGCCAGAGATTTCTATGCATTAATTTTGTATCCTGCTACTTTACCAAATTCATTGATTAGCTCTAGTAGTTTTCTGGTAGCATCTTTAGGATTCTCTATGTATAGTATCATGTCATCTGCAAACAGTGACAGCTTTACTTCTTCTTTTCCGATTTGGATTCCTTTTATGTCCTTTTCTTCTCTGATTGCTGTGGCTAAAACTTCCAAAACTATGTTGAATAAGAGTGGTGAGAGTGGGCAACCTTGTCTTGTTCCTGATCTTAGTGGAAATGCTTTCAGTTTTTCACCATTGAGGATGATGTTTGCTGTGGGCTTGTCATATATGGCTTTTATTATGTTTAGGAAAGTTCCCTCTATGCCTACTTTCTGGAGGGTTTTTATCATAAATGGGTGTTGAATTTTGTCAAAAGCTTTCTCTGCATCTATTGAGATGATCATATGGTTTTTCTCCTTCAATTTGTTAATATGGTTTATCACATTGATAGATTTGCGTATATTGAAGAATCCTTGCATTCCTGGAATAAACCCCACTTGATCATGGTGTATGATCCTTTTAATGTGCTGTTGGATTCTGTTTGCTAGTATTTTGTTGAGGATTTTTGCATCTATGTTCATCAGTGATATTGGCCTGTAGTTTTCTTTCTTTGTGACATCCTTGTCTGGTTTTGGTATCAAGGTGATGGTGGCTTCGTAGAAGGAATTTGGGAGTGTTCCTCCCTCTGCTATATTTTGGAAGAGTTTGAGAAGGATAGGTGTTAGCTCTTCTCTAAACGTTTGATAGAATTCACCTGTGAAGCCATCTGGTCCTGGGCTTTTGTTTGTTGGAAGGTTTTTAATCACAGTTTCAATTTCAGTGCTTGTGATTGGTCTGTTCATATTTTCTATTTCTTCCTGATTCAGTCTTGGCAGGTTGTGCATTTCTAAGAATTTGTCCATTTCTTCCAGATTGTCCATTTTATTGGCATAGAGTTGCTTGTAGTAATCTCTCATGATTTTTTTTATTTCTGCAGTGTCAGTTGTTACTTCTCCTTTTTCATTTCTAATTCTATTGATTTGAGTCTTCTCCCTTTTTTTCTTGATGAGTCTGGCTAGTGGTTTATCTATTTTGTTTATCTTCTCAAAGAACCAGCTTTTAGTTTTATTGATCTTTGCTATTGTTTCCTTCATTTCTTTTTCATTTATTTCTGATCTGATTTTTATGATTTCTTTCCTTCTGCTAGCTTTGGGGTTTTTTTGTTCTTCTTTCTCTAATTGCTTGAGGTGCAAGGTTAGGTTGTTTATTCGAGATGTTTCCTGCTTCTTAAGGTGGGCTTGTATTGCTATAAACTTCCCCCTTAGAACTGCTTTTGCTGCATCCCATAGGTTTTGGGTCGTTGTGTCTCCATTGTCATTTGTTTCTAGGTATTTTTTTATTTCCTCTTTGATTTCTTCAGTGATCACTTCATTATTAAGTAGTGTATTGTTTAGCCTCCATGTGTTTGTATTTTTTACAGATCTTTTCCTGTAATTGATATCTAGTCTCATGGCGTTGTGGTCGGAAAAGATACTTGATACAATTTCAGTTTTCTTAAATTTACCAAGGCTTGATTTGTGACCCAAGATATGATCTATCCTGGAGAATGTTCCATGAGCACTTGAGAAAAATGTGTATTCTGTTGTTTTTGGATGGAGTGTCCTATAAATATCAATTAAGTCCATCTTGTTTAATGTATCATTTAAAGCTTGTGTTTCCTTATTTATTTTCATTTTGGATGATCTGTCCATGGGTGAAAGTGGGGTGTTAAAGTCCCCTACTATGAATGTGTTACTGTTGATCTCCCCTTTTATGGTTGTTAGTATTTGCCTTATGTATTGAGGTGCTCCTATGTTGGGTGCATAAATATTTACAATTATTATATCTTCTTCTTGGATCGATCCCTTGATCATTATGTAGTGTCCTTCTTTGTCCCTTTTAATAGTCCTTATTTTAAAGTCTATTTTGTCTGATATGAGAATTGCTACTCCAGCTTTCTTTTGGTTTCCATTTGCATGGAATATCTTTTTCCATCCCCTTACTTTCAGTCTGTATGTGTCTCTAGTTCTGAAGTGGGTCTCTTGTAGACAGCATATATAAGGGTCTTGTTTTTGTATCCATTCAGCCAATCTGTGTCAATTTATTCTTAAATGGTACAGCAAAAATTATATTTTATAGAAAAATGAAGCAAATATACAAAGTGTAAAATTTCAAATCTAGGTGAAGGGTAAATGGATGTTCATTACAGAATGCGTTCTATGTTTTTGTCAGAAATTTTTCATAATAAAGTTGGTAAATATTTTCTAGGCAGTTTGCTCTTTGTTATCCTTTTAACTTCTATATTATTGGTAAAATCCTTCACACCATTCCCTGATGTTTCACCAGCTATATTCTTAATATTCTCACACTCATTAAATCCTTAGGGTTACTTTTCAGCTCTAATTAATTTTCTGGTAGAACTTAAGCAATGAAGTCTGCATTTGATCTTTACATGTTCTTTATATTCTTATGGATTTTATCAAAGATGAATTTCCTGAAATACAATAAGTGATGGATGGCTTTCTAAATTTGTTACCTTCATTATGTCTTTATATTAAGAAACTCACTAAGTATAATGTTGATAATAATAAAAATTATCATATCTGTTTTTCATTATCATATCTATTTTTCATTCAAAGGAGTTTTTGGCCAGGTAGTTTTTGCAAAATTGTACATGTTATAAACTATCAACCACACTTTTAGGTGGGTACCATTTTATAAATGACACCCAGAAGGGTAAATGTGTTGCCCACTATCACACAGATAGTAAAGGCAATGATGATAAGTATATGTCATTGATTAAAAACTTCCCCACAATTAGTTTGATGACAAATTGAAATTATAATAGAGTATTCATAGTTCAGGCATACAAAAATGTAATCTGGCAGACACTGAGGATCTGGTCTCAGATTCATGCATCACTGAGAACTTGAATTTTCTCTGAATTGTATTAAACTCAAGGACAGCACCAGCTGTTTTCAAAACAGTATTTGCTAGCAGCTGCTAGTTGCAACCTTGTAGTTTAAAAGTCTCCCACCCCCTGACACAATTATGTAATCATTGTGAACCCCAAAGCATCCTTGTTTAACAAGCACCCTTACCTCTTGCCAGCTCACATCCTAATTCTTTTTTTTTTTTTTTTTTTTTTTTTTTATGCGTTACGCGGGCCTCTCACTGCTGTGGCCTCTCCCGTCGCGGAGGACAGGCTCCGGACGCGCAGGCTCAGCGGCCATGGCCCACGGGCCCAGCCGCTCCGCGGCACGTGGGATCCTCCCAGACCGGGGCACGAACCCGCGTCCCCTGCATCGGCAGGCGGACCCTCAACCACTGCGCCACCAGGGAAGCCCCACATCCTAATTCTTGACAACTTATGTAACTTTGCAGTTTTTTACCTTTTTAAGCCTACCCCATTTTATAGTCCAGCAGAACGCAATTCGAGTGGGTTGTGTTTCTTGGGCTGCAGTTCTAACAAACCCCAAATAAAAGCGCTTTTTTCCTTTTTTTCTTCAACCAGGTCTCTGTTCTTGGAATTCTTGGTTAACAGTTACATTAACAGGTTTATTTCCTAATACGAACTTCCTAAAATTTAAGAAGGATTGAGAGGTATTAGAAGGCTGTTACACACTTATTAAATTAACATGTCTGGAAAGAGTCACATTCACAGAATTTCTTTCTGGCATGAATATTTTGCTATTCTGTAAACAGAAAGTGACATGGAAAGGCTCTCCTATATTCCGTTACATTATGAATTCTCTGATGCCAATAAAGATGTGAATGTTGTCTAAAGACCTTCCTACATAACTTAGAGGGTTTCTCAGCAGTATGAAAATTCTGACGTTCAGTAAAGTATGAATTAAGTCTAAAGGCCTTCCCACATTCTTTACACTCACAGGATTTCTCACCAATATGAATTCTCTGATATGGTCTAAGGTCTCCAATATGACTAAAGGCCTTTCCACATTCCTTACATTCATAGGGTTTTATAGCCATATGAATTTTCTGCTGTTGAGTCAACTGTCCACATCAACTAAAGGCCTTATCACATTCTTTACATACATAGAGTTTTAAACCAGAATGAATTCTCAGATGTTCTGTTAGATCTGTTCTATGAATAAAGGCCTTTCCACGTTCTTTACATTCATAGGGCTTTTCACCAGTGTGAATTATCTGCTCAGTAAAATAGAAACTAAATTTAAAGGCCTTCCCGCATTCTATACATTTGTAGGGTTTCACATCAGTATGAATTTTCTTATGTACACTAGCTTGAGAATATACTCCCACAAGTCTTCCCACATTCCTTACATTCATATGATTTCTTACCAGTATGCATTCTATGATGTACTCTAATGTTGTCGTTACAACTAAAAGCCTTCCCACATACCTTACAGTCGAAAGGTTTTATACCAGTATGAACTGTTTTATGTCAATTAAACTGTTTACACACACTAAAGGTTTTTTCATATTGCTTACATTCATAAGGTTTCTTACCTGTATGTATTCTTCCGTGTTCAATGAGGTAAAAATCAAGTCTAAAGGCCTTCCCACATTCCTTACATTCACAGGGTTTCTTGCCTGTATGAATTTTCTGATGCTGTGTAAGGAAAAAAACAAGTAGAAAAGCTTTTCCACAATCTTGACATTCATAGGGTTTCTCACCAGTATGAAATCTCTGATGCAGAGTAAGCTGATAGCTACAACTAAAGACCTTCCCATATACATTACGTTCATAGTTTCTCACCAGTATGAATTTTCTGATGTACACTTAGACACTTTTTTTTTTTTTTTTTTTTTTGGCCACACTGTGTGGCTTGCGGGATCCTAGTTCCCCGACCAGGGATTGAACCTGGGCCGACGGCAGTGAAAGCACCAAGTCCTAACCACTGGACAGCTAGGGAACTCCCGATAGACACTATTAAAGGTATTCCCACATTCTTTACAATCAAAAGTTTATCACCAGAATGAATTTTCTCATGTTGAACAAAATTTGAGCCACAACTAAAGGGTTTTCCACATTCCCTATATTCATAAAGTTTCTATTATGAATTCTCTGATTCAGAGTAAAAGATGAATGTTTTCTACATGTTGGCATGTTATAGATGATTTTCATTTGACTGAAATATCTATCTCGAGGTCCCTGTTGACCCTCAAACTCACTTTTGCTCTGCCACTCATTCCTCAAAATAGATCCTTTAAGACAAGGAGTTTTACTTCCTCCTATTATCTTCCATCGGGATAAACTGATTTCATAAATATCCTCTGGAGATAACTTCTTGGTCTTATACCTGGAGAGTAAACCTAAAAGAAAGCAAAAAAGCAAACAAAGATAACTTTCTAGCAGCCAGCAAAACATACAGTTTCTATCTTAAAAATAGGATACAAAATGAAAACAATTCTTGAAAAGAAATAAATGGCTTAAAGAACTTTCAATATAATTAGGTAGTTTTAAGTCAAAACAATATGAGCTGAGAGAATAATGAGAGATTGTGTAAGACTTTGGTGATTTGAAATTTAGGTGTCAATTAGAATAATCTGGAGAGCTTCTTACAAGTACAGCTGTTTGGGTACCACCCCAGACCAAGATGAATCAAATCTAAAGGAGTAATTGGGCATCTACATGTTTAATAACTTCACAAGATGATTCCAATATAAATCAAAGTTTAGGAGTTCCCATTTAATAATATTAATCATTTCCTTTATTCTTAGAATAAAATCCAAACATGTTACCATAGAATATAATATGGCCTTTGCTTACCTAAAGACTTCTCTGGAAGAAACTGTCCTCTTTACTCTCTTAGGACACTTGCTACTGTTCAGCTCCTAGATTATGCCCACAACCTTTCCATTTCATACAGCTTTTTACAGGCTATTTCATCTCCTAAGAATCACCTCTCCTGGGCTCAGTGAAAGGCTGACTATTCATCCTTTCATCTTAGGTTAAACATTTCTTGCAAAGAAATGCTTGCCCTGCTGACTATAAGTAGATCCATGTTTATTCTCAATCACAACATCATGATTCTTTTCTTCATGTCACAGTTTTCAACATATATACATTAATTTTCGCTTTGCTTTGCTGTTTCTGATTCCCAAACCATCCCAAAGGAAGATATAATTCCTATTTCATTCAAAATAAATAAATTCACCGGGACATAGCAGGTGTTAAATGATTAACTTTAGAATAAAATGATAACTGTCAAACTATGATACTAGAAGAAAATATTACAAAGTCACTGTAATGCAGTTGAATATCACAATTATCACTTAAATAATTTCACAACACTCAAAAGACATTTCTCCCTACCTCTAGTCTCATACCTTACTGCAGTGGTTAAGTGCACTTTTTCCTACTTTACTTCCTATATATATAGGAACTAAAGGAAATTCAAGGTAGCTCAGCCAAATGTGTAAAAGGAAAAAGGTCCTTGTTTTACCTAATAATTCTTTAAGCAGTTATCCAATCAAACAGAGATGTCTCCACCAATACTGTTCATTCCCTGCTGTGCATAGAGATGTGTATAATTAACATATATTCAGTTGAGTTTCACTATTATTCAACCCTCCTAGATGCTCAGTCTGCTTACTTCATAACATTTCACAGATTTCCCTTCTATCCCCTTACATCTAGAACCAACCATTCTTATTCTTTATGGAAAAGTATCTGAATGATTTTTAGATATAGCAGTTATGTATCATATTGAACAGTTATTTAAAAACTGAACAAGGAGACTATAATTTTGGAGAGAGCAGAGTAAGTGAATGGTATGAGGAAATTGTCTGGGGAAACTAGGAGTGTCAGGGAATCTATTAAAAAGGATATTTGGGATAAAACCTAGAGGGTGGCAATCTAGATAAGAGAAGAGCCTACGAAAAATCTAAATAGTGGATGTAAGGTTCAATTTGAAATGAATGGAGAAGAAATTTTCTGTGATTACAATATAAGTATAAAAATGGAGGGAGTTTGAAACAATCTCTGAATATAACACAATAAAAATTTAAATAATAACAGCAAAAAATTAAAAGCTTTTCTATTTGTAAACAATGTACTTAACTAAGCAACTGTTGTTTCAATGAGGAAATACAAATTAAAATATCAGGGACTTCCCTGGTGGTCCAGTAGGTAAGAATCTGTGCTCCCAATGCAGGGGGCCTGGGTTCGATCCCTGGTTGGGGAACTGGATCCTGCATGCATGCCACAACTAAGAGTTTGCATGCCGCAACGAAGATCCTGTGTGCCACAACTAAGACCTGGCACAGCCTAAATAAATAAATATTAAAAACAATTAAAATATCAGACTTTCTAGAAAATTTTGATGACAAAAATAACATCAGAATAGATGGCATACCAATTTAGTGCTCAGAAAAAAAGTCAAAGACTTAAATGGTTATATTAACCTAAATATAAGACTGAACTAAGCACCCTACAAAAAGATAAAAAAGGAATGTAAGCTGAAGTAAAGCAAAAGAAAGGAATAAAGACAAAATGTAATGAGCCAAAAAATACAAAAAGATGGGGTAAACAAATAAAATAGCTGATTCTTAAAAACAAATCAGTAAGAGAAATAAATTCTTGGCCTACCTAATAAAGAAAAAAGAGGAAGAGAAAACTTTTAAATGACAAAGGGGAAATGTCTAAAAGAATATATTTTTTTAATTATGCAAGATTATTTTGTAAATAAATTTTAATCTATATGTGAAATAGTTTTTTGTTTTTGTTTTTGTTTTTGTTTTAGAAAAAGAACTGATCAAAACCAACTCTAAAAAAGATAAAGTGTTGGGCTTCCCTGATGGCACAGTGGTTGAGAGTCCGCCTGCCGATGCAGGGGACATGGGTTCGTGCCCCGGTTCGGGAAGATCCCACATGCTGCAGAGCAGCTAGGCCTGTAAGCCATGGCTGCTGAGCCTGCACGTCCAGAGCCTGTGCTCCGCAACGGGAGAGGCCACAACAGTGAGAGGCCCACGTACCGCAAAAAAAAAAAAAAAAAAAAAAAAAAAAAAAGATAAAGTGTAAATAGACCAACTTCTCTTGAAGAAACAGAGAAGCCTGTCAATGAATTATTCCCCAGGAAAGGTAACAGTAATCCACATTCCTATCATCCAAACTGTGGTCTTTAAGTATTATTCCCTACTAACATCAACCTGAGCTCTTTGGAGAATTTGCAGATTCCTAATCTAAAGCAAGGAAGGTATGTGTGTCCATGATTTCCTGTGCCAAAAAGTAAGGAAGATTGCACAGATTAGTGAATGATGTCAAAATAACATAGGAAACAGCTTAGGAAGCAAGCCAGGCTAACAGTGAGACAACAGGAGAGAGCAAGAGTGAGGGAGGGAGATGGATGATCATTCATTGAAATGCATTTAATCAATGAATATATATATATGTGAAAGAGCATTTCCAATGTCAGCAAGGTGGCTATTTAAATAACTCTACTTGGAAAGTTGATAGTTCAAAAGGAAAAAACAAGCACATTTTCTGCTTTTCTAAATTAAGAACTACTGTTCATCAAAGTCATCAATAAGAGAGTAAGAGGTAAGCCATCATATGCAAGATATTATATATGAAATACACACATACACCCCAACCCTAGTTTCTATGGAGTACTTGTGGATTTCTGATCTGAAGCAGAGAAGGTATGAGTTGAGTCCAGGATTTCCTGTACCAAAAAAGCAAGGAAGATTTCAAAGATTAATGGGTGATGGTTAGATTAATGTGTGGAGGTATAGGTATATATAGATAGGGATAGCTATACATAGATATTTAGCTATATAGATACAGATATATCTCAAGTTGTATCCAGAATAAAAATCAACTCCTAAAAACCAGTAAGAAAAAACCCAGCTAACCAAATAGAACACTGTGTGGAAGACTTCAATGGGCATTTATTAAAAGAGGGTATCCAAATAGTCAACAAAAATAAAGCAGTACTGCAATTTTCAGGGAAATGTGAATTAAAACACAATGCTACCAACTACTCAACAGAATGGCTAAAATGAAAAGATGGGAGAGAAACAATATCAAATGCCTTTAAGGTTGCATAACAAGAAGAATTCTCTTGTACACTAATAGTGGGAATGCAAGCTAGCAAAACTGCTTAGGAAAATTGAAAGTATCACAGTTCAACATATATATCCAGTGTCACCAAATTCCATTCCTAAGTAGACACTTAACAAAAATTTGCAAATATACTCCTTGTTACTCAAATGTGATCTCAACAGATTTCCAGTTTGTGCACTTTCCATCCAGTATGAGACAGGACACCCAGGAATGGTCCTTCCTAGCACTGAGGGAGAAAAGGCTGCTGAACTGGGAAAAACCTGACTCTTGATCAACGATGCTTTCAGAGAAAGATCTTTTATTTTTTTAACTGAAGTACAGTTGATTTACAATGCTGTGTTAGTTTCAGGTGTCAGAGAGAGATCATGATCAAAAGGGGAAACTGAAAATTAACAAACTAATTTAAAAAGGAGTTAGGAGGCCAGGAGGCAGAGTTCTTAAAACCAACCACTCATGTCAATTGCATACCCAATAGGAAGAGAGGTACTTTGCATCTCCAACAGGAAGAAGGATACTACTTTACTACCAAGTAGGAGGAAGAATTTTTCCTTTCCTGGCAACAGCCCAGCCAGTGAGCAACTGTCACAACTCAGCCAATAAAATGCCACTCACTTCAAACTCCTGGTTTCCTCCAATGAACTCTTCGTAATAGCCACTCCCACTCCCTCTTCTCCTCTATAAAACAAAACAAAACAAAACAAAAAAACTCTCTCCTTTGGACTTGCCTGTGGTTTGCCATAGATTGCATGTCCTGAATCGCAATTCTTTGCTGTTCCCAAATAAACCCACTTTGCTGGTAAAATAACTGGCTGATATATTGTTTTAGGTAAACAATTGGAAGACTAAACATCATAAAGATGTTCGTTCATTAAGAAATGTAATGTAAGGCCAATTAGAATATAACAAGAGGAGCTTCAAGATGGCAGAAGAGTAAGACATGGACATCATCTTCCTCCCCACAAATACATCAGAAATACATCTACATGTGGAACAATTCCTACAGAACACCTACTGAACGCTGGCAGAAGACCTCAGACTGCCCAAAAGGCAAGAAACTCCCCACATACATGGGTAAGGCAAAAGAAAAAAGAAAAAACAGAGACAAAAGAATAGGGACGGGACCTGCACCAGTGGGAGGAAGCTGTGAAGGAGGAAAGGTTTCCACACATTAGGAAGCCCCTTTGCGGGCAGAGACTGCGGGTGGGGGAAGGGGGAAACTTCAGAGCCACAGAGAATAGCACAGCAACAGGGGTGCGGAGGGCAAAGCGGAGAGATTCCTGCACAGAGGATCGGTGCCGACCAGCACTCACCAGCCCGAGAGGCTTGTCTGCTCACCCGCTGGAATGGGTTGGGGCTGGGAGCTGAGGCTCTGGCTTCAGTGGAACCCCAGGGAGAGGACTGGTGTTGGCTGCGTGAACACAGCCTGAAGGGGCTAGTGCGCCACAGCTAACCGGGAGAGAGTCTGGGAAAAAGTCTGGAGCTGCCGAAGAGGCAAGAGACTTTTTCTTCCCTCTTTGTTTCCTGTTGCGCGAGAAGAGGGGATTAAGAGCGCCACTTAAAGGAGCTCCAGAGACTGGCGCGAGGCGCAGCTATCAGCACAGACACCAGAGACAGGCATGAGACGCTAAGGCTGCTGCTGCCGCCACCAAGAAGCCTGTGCGCGAGCACAGGTCACTATCCACACCCACCTTCTGGGGAGCCCATGCAGCCCGCCACTGCCAGGGTCCCGTGATCCAGGGACAACTTCCCCGGAAGAACACACGGCATGCCTCAGGCTGCTGCAACGTCATGCCTGCCTCTGCCGCCGCAGGCTTGCCCTGCTCTCCGTACCCCTCCCTCTCCCTGGCCTGAGTGAGCCAGAGCCCCCGAATCAGCTGCTCCTTTAACCCCATCCTGTCTGAGCAAAGAACAGACGCCCTCAGGTGACCTACATGCAGAGGCGGGTCCAAATCCAAAGCTGAACCCCAGGAGCTGTGCGAACAAAGAACAGAAAGGGAAATTTCTCCCAGCAGCCTCAGGAGCAGCGGATTAAATCTCCACAATCAACTTGATGTACCCTACATCTGTGGAACAGCTGAATAGACAAAGAATCATCCCAAATTGAGGAGGTGGACTTTGGGAGCAATGACATATATATTGTTTTCCCTTTTCCTCATTTTGTGAGTGTGTATGTGTATGCTTCTGTGTGTGATTTTCTCTGTATAGCTTTGCTTTTACCATTTATCCTAGGGTTCTGTCCGTCCTTTTTTTTTAGTTTGTATTTGTTTTTAGTATAATGGTTAGCACTTGTTATCATTGGTGGATTTGTTTTCTGGTTTGGTTGCTCTCTTCTTTCTTGCTTTCTATTTTTTAATTACTTAAAAACTTTTTAAAAATACTTATCTTTTTTAATAACTTTTAAATTTTATCTTTTTCTTTCCTTCTTTCTTTTTTTTTCTCCCTCTTATTCTGAGTCGTGTGGATGACAGGCTCTTGGTGCTCCAGCCAGGTGACAGGGCTGTGCCTCTGAGGTGGGAGAGCCAACTTCAGGACACTGGTCCACAAGAGACCTCCCAGCTCCATATAATATCAAACGGTGAAAATCTCCCAGAGATCTCCATCTCAACACCAAGACCCAGCTCCACTCAATGACCAGCAAGCTACAGTGCTGGACACCCTGTGCCAAACAGCTAGCAAGACAGGAACACAACCCCATCCATTAGCATAAAATCATAATAAGGCCACACACACCCAAAAATCATAAAATCATATGATAAAATTATATGGTCATAATAAGGCCACACACACCCCAAAATACACCACCAGACATGGACCTGCCCACCAGAAAGACAAGATCCAGCCTCATCCACCAGAACACAGGCACTAATCCCCTCCACCAGGAAGCCTACACAACCCACTGAAACAACTTTAGCCACTGGGGACAGACACCAAAAACAACGGAAACTACGAACCTGCAGCCTGTGAAAAGGAGACCCCAAACACACTAAGTTAAGCAAAATGAGAAGACAGAGAAACACATAGCAGATGAAGGAACAAGGCAGAAACCCACCAGACCTAACAAATGAAGAGGAAATAGGCAGTCTACCTGAAAAAGAATTCAGAATAATGATAGTAAAGATGATCCAAAATCTTCTAAATAGAATGGAGAAAATACAAGAAACGTTTAACAAGGACCTAGAAGAACTAAAGAGCAAACAAACAGTGATGAACAACACAATAAATGAAATTAAAAATTCTCTAGAAGGGGTCATAGCAGAATAACTGAGGCAGAAGAACGGATAAGTGACCTAGAAGATAAAATAGTGGAAATAACTACTGCAGAGCAGAATAAAGAATAAAGAGAATTGAGGACAGTCTCAGAGACCTCTGGGACAACATTAAACGCAGCAACATTCAAATTATAGGGGTCCCAGAAGAAAAAGAAAGGGACTGAGAAAATATTTGAAGAGATTATAGTTGAAAACTTACCTAATATGGGAAAGGAAATAGTTAATCAAGTCCAGGAAGCACAGAGAGTCCCATAAAGGATAAATCCAAGGATAAAACACACCAAGACACATATTAATCAAACTGTCAAAAATTAAATACAAAGAAAAAATATTAAAAGCAGCATGGGAAAAACAACAAATAACACACAAGGGAATCCCCATAAGGTTAACAGCTGATCTTTCAGCAGAAACTCTGCAAGCCAGAAGGGAGTGGCAGGACATATTTAAAGTGATGAAGGAGAAAAACCTACAACCAAGATTACTCTACCCAGCAAGGATCTCATTCAGATTTGACGGAGAAATTAAAACCTTTACAGACAAGCAAAAGCTAAGAGAATTCAGCACCACCAAACCAGCTTTTACAACAAATGCTAAAGGCAAGAAACACAACAGAAGGAAAAGACCTACAATAAAAAACCCAAAACAATTAAGAAAATGGTAATAGGAACATACATATCAATAATTACCTTAAATGTAAATGGATTAAATGCTCCAACCAAAAGACACATACTGGCTGAATGGATACAAAAACAAGACCCATATATATGTTGTCTACAAGAGACCCACTTGAGACCTAGGGACACATACAAACTGAAAGTGAGGGGACGGAAAAAGATATTCCATCCAAATGGAAATCAAAAGAAAGCTGGAGTAGCAACTCTCATATCAGACAAAATAGACTTTAAAACAAAGACTATTACAAGAGACATAAAAGGACACTA
This sequence comes from Phocoena sinus, assembly GCF_008692025.1. NCBI lineage: Eukaryota > Metazoa > Chordata > Mammalia > Artiodactyla > Phocoenidae > Phocoena > Phocoena sinus. The sequence continues at coordinate 13,919,852 of NC_045781.1, forward strand.
CATAATGATCAAGGGATCAATCCAAGAAGAAGATATAACAATTGTAAATATTTATGCACCCAACATAGGAGCACCTCAATACATAAGGCAAATACTAACAGCCATAAAAGGGGAAATCGATGGGAACACAATCATAGTAGGGGACTTTAACAACCCACCTTTACCAATGGATAGATCATCCAAAATGAAAATAAAAAAGGAAACACAAGCTCTAAATGATACATTAAATAAGATGGGCTTAATTGATATTTATGGGACATTCCATCCAAAGACAACAGAATACACTATCTTCTCAAGTGCTCATGGAACATTCTCCAGGATAAATCATATCTTGGGTCACAAATCAAGCCTTGGTAAATTTAAGAAAACTGAAATCATATCAAGTATCTTTTCTGACCACAATGCTATGATACTAGATATCAATTACAGGAAAAAATCTGTAAAAAATACAAACACATGGAGACTAAACAATACAATACTTAATAACCAAGAGATCACTGAAGGAATCAAAGAGGAAATTAAAAAATACCTAGAAACAAATGACAATGAAAACACGATGACCCAAAACCTATGGGACACAGCAGAAGCAGTTCTAAGAGGGAAGTTTATAGCAATACAATCCTACCTCAAGAAACAAGAAACATCTCAAATAAACAACTTATCCTTACACCTAAAGCAATTAGAGAGAGAAGAACAAAGAAACCCCAAAGTTAGCAGAAGGAAAGAAATCATAAAGATCAGATCAGAAATAAATGTAAAAGAAATGAAGGAAACAATAGCAAAGATCAATAAAACTAAAAGCTGGTTCTTTGAGAAGATAAACAACATTGATAAACCATTAGCCAGACTCATCAAGAAAAAATGGGAGAAGACTCAAATCAATAGAATTCGAAATGAAAAAGAAGAAACAACTGACACTGCAGAAATACAAAGGATCATGAGAGATTACTACAAGCAACTATATGCCAAAAAAATGGACAACCTGGAAGAAATGGACAAATTCTTAGAAATGCACAACCTTGCGAGACTGAACCAGGAAGAAATAGAAAATATGAACAGACAAATCACAAGCACTGAAATTGAAACTGTGATTTAAAAACTTCCAAAACACAAAAGCCCAGGCCCAGAGGGCTTCACAGGTGAATTCTATCAAACATTTAGAGAAGAGCTAACACTTGTCCTTCTCAAACTCTTCCAAAATATAGCAGAGGGAGGAAGACTCCCAAACTCATTGTACGAGGCCAGCATCACTCTGATACCAAAACCAGACAAAGATGTCACAAAGAAAGAAAACTACAGGCCAATATCACAGATGAACATAGATGCAAAAATCCTCAACAAAAAACTAGCAAACAGAATGTAATAGCACATTAAAAAGATCACACAACATGATCAAGTTGAGTTTATCCCAGGAATGCAAGGATTCTTCAATATATGCAAATCAATCAATGTGATACACCATATTAACAAATTGAAGGAGAAAAACCGTATGATCATCTTAATAGATGCAGAGAAAGCTTTTGAGAAAATTCAACACCCATTTATGATAAAAACCCTCCAGAAAGTAGGCATAGAGGGAACTCTCCTCAACATAATAAAGGCCATGTATGACAAACCCACAGCCAACATCGTCCTCAATGGTGAAAAACTGAAACCATTTCCACTAAGATCAGGAACACTCACCACTCTTAGTCAACATCGTTTTGGAAGTTTTAGCCACAGCAATCAGAGAAGAAATAAAAGGAATCCAAATCAGAAAAGAAGAAGTAAAGTTGTCACTGTTTGCAAATGACATGATACTATACATAGAGAATCCTAAAGGTGGTACCAGAAAACTACTAGAGCTAATCAATGAATTTGGTAAAGTAGCAGGATACAAAATTAATGCACAGAAATCTTGCATTCCTATAAACTAATGATGAAAAAATCTGAAAGTGAAATTAAGACAACACTCCCATTTACCACTGCAACAAAAAGAATAAAATATCTAGGAATAAACCTACCTAAGGAGACAAAAGACCTGTATGCAGAAAATTATAAGACACTGATGAAAGAAATTAAAGATGATACAAATAGATGGAGAGATATACCATGTTCTTGGATTGGAAGAATCAACATTGTGAAAATGACTCTACTACCCAAAGCAATCTACAGATTCAAGGCAATCCCTATCAAACACACCACTGGCACAGAACTAGAACAAAAAATTTCACAATCTGTATGGAAATACAAAAGATCCCGAATAGCCAAAGCAATCTTGAGAAAGAAAAATGGAGCTGGAGGAATCAGGCTCCCTGATTTCAGACAAAGCCACATGTAATCAAGACAGTATGGTACTAGCACAAAAACAGAAATACAGATCAATGGAACAGGATAGAAAGCCCAGAGATAAACCCACGCACATATGGTCACCTTACCTTTGATAAAGGAGGCAAGAATATACAGTGGAAAAAAGACAGCCTCTTCAATAAGTGGTGCTGGGAAAACAGGACAGTTACATGTAAAAGAATGAAATTAGAACACTCCCTAACATCATACACAAAAATAAACTCAAAATAGATTAGAGACCTAAATGTAAGACCAGACACTATAAAACTCTTAGAGGAAAACATAGGAAGAACATTCTGACATAAATCACAGCAAGATCTTTTTTGATCCACCTCCTAGAGTAATGGAAATAAAAATAAACAAATGGGACCTAATGAAACTTAAAAGCTTTTGCACAGCAAAGGAAACCATAAACAAGATGAAAAGAGAACCCTCAGAATGGGAGAAAATATTTGCAAATGAATCAACAAAGGATTAATCTCCAAAATATATAAACAGCCCATGCAGCTCAATATTAAAAAGCAAAGCCACCCAATCCAAAAATGGGCAGAAGAACTAAATAGACATTTCTCCAAAAAAGACATACAGATGGCCAAGAAGCACATGAAAAGCTGCTCAATATCACTAATTATTAGAAAAATGCAAATCAAAACTGCAATGTAGTTATCACCTCACACCAGTTAGAATGGGCATCATCAGAAAATCTACAAACAACAAATGCTGGAGAGGGTGTGGAGAAAAGGGAACTCTCTTGCACTGTTGGTGGGAATGTAAATTGATACAGCCACTATGGAGAATAGTATGGAGGTTCCTTAAAAAACTAAAAATAGAATTACCATATGATCCAGCAATCCCAGTACTGGGCATATACCCAGGGAAAACCATAATTCAAAAAGACACATGCACCCCAATGTTCACTGCAGCACTATTTACAATAGCCAGGTCATGGAAGCAACCTAAATGCCCATCAACAGACGAATGGATAAAGATGTGGTACATATATACAGTGGAATATTACTCAGCCATAAAAAGGAACAAAATTGGGTCATTTGTTGAGACGTGGATAGATATAGAGACTGTCATACAGAGTGAAGTAAGTCAGAAAGAGAAAGACAAATATCGTATATTAATGCATGTATGTGGAACCTAGAAAAATGGTACAGATGAACCAGTTTTCAGGGCAGAAATTGAGACATAGATGTAGAGAACAAACGTATGGACACCAAGCAGGGAAGGCGGCAGGGTGGTGCGAGTGGTGGTGTGATGAATTGTGCAATTGGGATAGACACGTATCCACTGACGTGTATAAAATTGATGACTAATAAGAACCTGCTGTATAAAAAAATAAATAAAATTAAATTTAAAAATTAAAAAAAAATAGGTTGTCCTGAAGAGGTTAAAAAATCTCATTGTTTCCATAGGATTCAAAAGTCATGTGCTACTCCAAAGGCATAGTGACTGTCAGTATAAATAACTGCTATCTGGTCTTAGTTGGCAAGCTCTGGTTAAGGCAATTAATAGAGGTTATTCTGCTGACTTTGTTTTTGGTATATAAGAGCTTTCATTTATGTCCACTGTGGGCATTACTACATATCCAACTTGGTAATGTACCTGCTCATTCTTTAAGTAGGACACATCTGTAATTCAAATTAGATCAGCATTACCAATAGGAGCTTTTTGTAATTCATTCCTGGGAGCAAGATGATAATCAGTTAACAAAATGCAGTCATGTGTTTTCTTTCTGTGGTTCTGGAAGCAAAGTTGCAAGGTTAAGGTTATTACATTGAACCAAAGTAATATTAGGTGCAGAAAGCAACAATATTTCATAAGAAGTTAGTCATCTTACAGAATAGTGCTGAGTGTGGTAAGAGTTTAGAAGACACTCAACTGAGTGTGGGACATATAATAAATAGTTAAAGGAGACCCCATTTCTATTTCTTCAGTAACCTTACACAAGAAAGCCACTGTTGAAACAGCCCTCATAAAAAGTGGAAGTCCTTTCACTTCTGGGTCTAATTTTGCTTTGGAGCATAAAGGCAATTCATCTACAAGCATTTTTGCAAAAGCATAAGAGTAAGACAGCAAATGCCTATAAATTAAAAGACTTAAAATCATGGTTAGTGACTTCCCTGGTGGTCCAGTGGTTAGGATGCCATGCTCCCAATGCAGAGGGCTTGGGTTCAATCCCTGGTCAGGGAACTAGATCCCACATACATGTCACAACTAAGAGTCCACATGCCACAAATAAAATATCCTGCATGAAGCAACTGAAGGATCTTGCATGCTGCAGTGAAGATCCTGCACGTGGCAATGAAGATCCCACATGCTGCAACTAAGACCCAGCACAGACTAATAAATATTTAAAAAACACAAAACATGGTTGAAGACCTGATTACATGCCACTGTCATGGAAATTTCACTATTTCTGTGACATACAACATTTTAAGATAATAACTAGAATTATGACTGACTACACACCAGGACATTTCAAATTTTAGGAACTTCGTATAATTTCTAGAATATTTATATTAACAACCCATACAATATAATCTAAGAAGGTTTATCATTACTCATTTCACCACGTTTCCCAGGTAATTTAACATACCAGATAAATCTAATTAGTTTAATATTTCCCTTTGAGATGTTCAGAGGCCCTCTGAAGCATCCCAAAGTTAGCTAGAGATCAGAAGAACTTCATTTAGAATTTGATTTGAGGAAGTCTTTCAAAGATATCAAAAGGTTTTAAACACATGACCAAGTAAGATCATAAATCACTGTGAAACAATACTTATTCATTTAACCAAAGTGACAATAAAAGATTTCAAGGGCAAATTCAGAAAGGCACAACAGACTGCCTAAGAGGTAAAGAAACTGTACAATACGCTATCAAAATCAGATCAATAGTACAAGAAAATTTTATCCTCTTTACAGAGAAAAACACAAATTCTAGTTTTGTACCATTTTATTTTCAATATTAAAATTCATCCCTTTAATTAAATTCAATCTAATCTTAGTCCTGACCATGCCTAAAACTCTTTTCTCACAGTTCCCTTTATATTATTTAAAATTTTTTAATTTTTTTTTTGGCTGCATTGGATCTTTAATGCTGAGCGTGGGCTTTCTGTAGCTGTGGAGAGCGTGGGCTACTCCTTGTGGTGGTGCGTAGGCTTCTCATTGCAGTGGCTTCTCTTCTTGCAGAGCACAGGCTCTAGGTGCATGGGCTTCAGTAGTTGCAGCACACAGGCTCAGCAGTTGTGGCTCGTGGGCTCTAGAGCACAGGTTCAGTAGTTGTGGTGCACAGGCTTAGTTGCTCTGTGGCATGTGGGATCTTCCTGGACCAGGGATCGAACCCATGTGCCCTGCATTGGCAGGTGGATTCTTAACCACTGTGCCACCAGGGAAGTCCTGAAGTATTTTTATTTTTAATATTTATTTATTTATTTGGCTGTGCCGGATCTTAGCTGCGGCACGCAGGATCCTTTAGTTGCGGCATGCGGGATCTAGTTTCCTGACAAGGGATCGAACCCAGGCCTCCTGCACTGAGAGCATGGAGTCTTAACCACTGGATCACCAGGGAAGTCCCTCACAGTTCCCTTTTTAAAATAATTTCTAGAAGTATATGCCACTTCATAGTACAATATTTCAATAATAATGCAAAAGATACATGTACAAAAATAATGCAGAAGATTATTAATAATCTCAAACATATTTAGCCTCTCTGTAATAAGAGGTCTAAAGTAAGTCAATATAGATTTCTTTAGCAATAAATGTTTCAGTATTTTATCTTATTAAAAGTGATCTAAGGCTTACCTGGTGGCACAGTGGTTGAGAGTCCGCCTGCCGATGCAGGGGACACGGGTTCGTGCCCCGGTCCGGAAGATCCCACATGCCACGGAACGGCTGGACCCATGAGCCATGGCCGCTGAGCCTGCGCGTCCGGAGGCTGTGCTCCATAACGGGAGCGGCCACAACAGTGAGAGGCCCGCGTACTGCAAAAAAAAAAAAAAAAAAAAAAAAAGTGATCTAGACAGTCAATGAATTGCCATCATTTAACTTAATGTAGCAGAACTGTGAGGTTTCAAGTTAACAAAAATCTGGAGAAATTGTTTTCAGGTAGACACATCATAAAACGTAATCATTCTTAAAGAGTTCACCCAAATACTTTGATCCCATTTATCTCTATTTCATTACTTATGAAAATATCATACCAAGTTAATTATCTTGTTGACAAATTTTATAACAGAGGTAACATGAGCTTATTGGCATTTAGTAAACCTAGGTACAATAAAAGTATTATATTTAATGTTGATGACTTTAAAGATGTGTCTATATTAATTAAACCATTAACTAAAACTTGTTTTCACTTATTAAAGATTAATCTCAGATCATATGAACATTTAAAAATTTGGGATAGCTTGAGTTACATTCAGAAGTATTTGATTTCTAAGTACTTACTTTTAAGTCAATTAAATACAGCTCTTTTACAAATTATTTTTGGTAATATCATCTGGAGGTAGGGACATATCATATTTATAATGTACACACAGACATACATATATCCAAATAGACACAGAGGTCTCATAGTTTTCCTGCTCGAGTTTTAAAAGGCCTCTTTTCCCTTTTTTTTTCTTTTTTCAGTTTTAGTTTCTACTAGTTGAGCTAAGACTGTAGTCTCAGGAAATGTAGGATGTGTTTACATTTCAAGGACATGATAAGAGTTACAACTTCAAACTTTCTCCCAAAATTACTTTTGTTCTCTCAGGGTCAGAATTTTGAAAAGATGTTTTATTAAGCCCACTTTCTCTAATTAGGCATGCAAGAATCAGTTTTGGAATGTCAAAAAGTTCCACCCTGGCCATGTTAAGAGTTAAGATACACAGACTGAGAAGATATGAGAAATGTTTAATAAACAGCTATAAGATCTAAAGAACAGAGATGAACAATACAATAACTGAAATGAAAACTACACTATAAGGAATCAACAGTAGAATAAAGAGGCAGAAGTATGGATAAGTGATCTGGAAGACAGAATGGTGGAAATCACTGCTGTGGAACAGGATGAAGAAAAAAGAATGAAAAGAAATGAGGACAGTCTAAGAGACTTCTGGGAAAACATTAAACGCACCAACATTCTCATTATAGGGGTCCAGAAGGAGAAGAGAGAGAGAAAGTACCTGAGAAAATATCTGAAGAGATAATAGCTGAAAATGTCCCTAACATGGGAAACAGTCACCGAAGTCCAGGAAGCACAGAGTACCAGGCAGGATAAACCCAAGGAGGAACATGCTGAGACACATATTAATCAAATTGACAAAAATTAAAGACAAGGGCTTCCTTGGTGGTGCAGTGGTTAAGAACCCACCTGCCAATGTAGGGGACACGGGTTTGAGCCCTGGTCTGGGAAGATCCCACATGCTGCAGAACAAATAAGCCCACGCACCACAACTACTGAGCCTGTGCTCTAGAGCCCATGAACCACAACTACTGAGCCCACGTGCCACAACTACTGAAGCCTGTGTGCCTAGAACCCATGCTCCACAACAAGAGAAGCCACCGCAATGAGAAGTCCATGCACTGCAACAAAGAGTAGCCCCCGCTTGCTGCAACTAGAGAAAGCCCACGCACAGCAATGAAGCCCCAACACAGCCAAAAATAAATAAATGAATTTATTTTTAAAAATTAAAGACAGAGAAAATATTAAAAAGCAACAAGGGAAAAGCAACAAATAACATGCAAGGAAATTCCCATAAAATTATCAGCTGATTTTTCAGCAGAAACTCTGCAGGCTGGAAGGCAGTTGCACAATATATTTAGAAGTGATGAAAGGGAAGAACTTACAGCCAAGAACACTTTACCCAGCAAGGCTCTCATTCAGATTCAACAGAGAAATCAAAAACTTTACAAACAAGAAAAAACTAAGAGAATTTAGCACCACCAGACCAGCTTTGCAACAAATGCTAAAGGCACTTCTCTAGGCAGGAAAGAGACCAGCAACTTAAAACAATCTTGTATCAATACATTTATAGACTGCTACATCAAAACCTCATGGGAACAGCAAATCCCAAAACTATAATAGATACACACACAAAAAAGAAAAAGCAATCCAAACGTAGCACTAAAAATGGTCATCAAATCACAGAGAACAAAAGAGGAAGGGGAGCAAAAAGATGTACAAAAATAAATCCAAAGCAATGAACAAAATGGCAGTAAGAACATACACATCGATAATTACCTTAAATGTAAATGGACTAAATGCTCCAACCAAAAGGCATAAACTCACTGAATGGATACAAAAACAATACCCATGTATATGGGTAAAAGAGACCGACTTCAGATCTAGGGACACATACAGACTGAAAGTAAGGGGATGGAAAGAGGTATTCCATGCAAATGGAAATCAAAAGAAAGCTGGAGTAGCAATACTTTTATCAGACATAATAGACTTTAAAATAAAGACTGTTACAAGAGACAAAGAAGAACACTACGAAACGATCAAGGGATCAATCCAAGAAGAAGATATAGTGATTTTAAATAAATATGTACCCAACACAGGAGCATTTCAATATATAAGGCAAATACTAACAGCCATAAAAGGAGAAATCGACAGTAACACAGTAATAGTGGGGGATTTTAACACCCGACTTTCATCAATGGACAGATTATCCAGACATAAAATCAGTAAGGAAACACAGGCCTTAAATGACACATTAGAGCAGATGGACTTAACTGGTATTTATAGAGCATTCCATCTAAAAGCAGCAGAATACATATTTTTTTTAAGTGCACATGGAACTTTCTCCAGGATTGACCATACGCTGGGCACATGAAAAGATGTTCAACGTCACTATTAGAGAAATGCAAATGAAAACAATGAGATATCAACTCACATCAGTAAGAATGGTTACCATCAAAAAATCCACAAACAGGACTTCCCTGGCAGTCCAGTGGTTAAGACTCTGCGCTCCCAATGCAGGGGGCACGGCTTTGATGCCTGGTCAGGGAACTAAGATCCCACATGCTGTGTGGCATGGCCAAAAATTAATAAATAAAATCCACAAATAATAAATGCTGGAGAGGGTGTGGAGAGAAGTGAACCCTCCTATACTGTTGGTTGGAATGTAAACTGGTACAGCCACTGTAGAGAACAGTATGGAGGTTCCTTAAAATACTAAAAATAGAGCTACCATATGATCCTGCAATCCCACTCCTGGGCATATATCTGGAGAAAACCGTAATTCGAAAAGATACATGCACCCCAATGTTCATTGCAACACTGCTTACAATAGCTAAGACATGGAAGCAACCTAAACGTCCATCGACAGATGAATGGATAAAGAAGGTGTGGTACATATATACAATGGAATACTACTTAGGCATTAACAAGAATGAAATAATGCTATCTGCAGCAACATGGATGGACCTGGAGATTATCATACTAAGTGAAGTAAGTCAGAGAAAGACAAATACCATATGATACCACTTATATGTGGAATCAAAAAAAAAAGATACAAATGAACTTATTTACAGAACAGAAACAGACTCACAGATTTATAAAACTTACAGTTACCAAAAGGGAAAGGTTGTGGGGAGGGATAAATTGGGAGTTTGGGATTTACATATATGCACCACTATATTTAAAATAGATAACTAGGGAATTCCCTGGCAGTCCAGTGGTTAGGACTCTGTGCTTCCACTGCAGGGGGCATGAATTTGATCCCTGGTTAGGGAACTAGACCCCTCATGCCATGCAGCCCATTGTCTGGATGTTCCACACTTCATTTATCCATTCACTTACTGAAGGACATCTTGGTTACTTCCAAGTTTTGGCAATCATGAATAAGGCTGCTATAAACTTCCTTATACTAGTTTTTTTTAAAAAAATAGATAACCAACAGGGACCTACTGTAAAGCACAGGGAACTCTACTCAATGTTCTGTAATAACTTAAATGGGAAAAGAATTTGAAAAAGAATAGATATATGTACATGTATAACTAAATCACTTTGTTGTACACCTGAAATTAACACAGCATTGTAAACCAACTACACTCCAATATAAAATAAAAATTAAGAGAATAAAAAATAGAATAGCTCCTGAAGGCTAAAGGAACAATTTGACCCCCCACCCCAAATAACAATGTTGGATTGTGTATCTGTCTGTATGTGTATTATAATAAATATTTATGGACCCATACACATATAAATGACGTACACACATACAAATGAGGTAGGAACAACAGTTCCTTACAGAAGAATTCTATAAATATAGAAGAAATAAGGAAGGTAAAAAAAATCATCATTAGCTAATCACAATTTTAATTGTTGCAGGCAAGATCCACTAATGAATGTTAAAATCAGTGAATGAAAGTTTAATGAGAAACAAGATAGTCATGTAGCTTCAAAGTATCTCCCCAAATTTATTAACTCCAAAGAGAAAAACAGTAAATTTACAATGGAAAATCTGACAAACATTACTGTAACCAAGTGATCAAGGCTAACATCACCAGTAATAGCACATATTGTATCCCTTGATGTAATGTGCTGAAGAGGGTACATCACCACTGAGGTATTCTTCCCTCCAAAATCTATCAATTCAATCTAATCATGAGAAAACATTAGATAAATCCAAACTGATGAATATCCTACAAATACCTGACTTACTGCTAAACCCAAAGCCATGCAGAATTTTTCCTATTTTCTAAGTTTTATAGCATTTTATATGTGGGTCTATAATTCATTTTGAGTTAATTTTTTATTAAGGGATAAGGTCTCTGTCAGGGTTACTTTTTTTTATCCTTTTGCATATGGACATTCAATTATTCCAGCATCATGTTTTGAAATGACTTATCCTTTCTCTGTTGAACTGCCTTCATGCTATACTGAAAAAAAAATCAATTGACCATATACATATGAGTCTATTTCTAGAGTCTCTATTCTATTCCCTTGATCTATATGTCTATTCTTTCACTAATAACATGCTGCTTTGATTATCGTAGCTTTACATTAAGTCTTGAAATCAGATAATGTGAATCCTACAACGTTTTTTCCAGAATTGTATTGGCTACTTCTGTTCCATTGCCTTTCCATAAAATTTTAGCATCAACTTGTTGATATCTACAAAAAAGACTTCTGGTATTCTGATTTGAATTGACTTAAATCTATAGCTCAAACTGGAAAGAACTGACACCTTAACAATATTGAGTGATCCAATACATGAATAAAAATCTATATGTGGTGGGGGAGGGATAAACTGGGAGTTTGGAATTGACATACACACACTACTACATTTAAAATAGATAACCAACAAAGATCTACTGTATAGCACAGGGAACTCAGCTCAATATTCTGCAATAACCTACATGGGAAAAGAATTTGAAAAAGAAGAGATACATATGTATGTATAACTGAATCACTTTGCTGTACACCTGAAACTAACACAACATTGTTAATCAACTATACTCCAGTATAAAATAAAAGTTAAAAAAAAATAGGGCTTTCCTGGTGGCACAGTGGTTAAGAATCCACCTGCCAATGCAGGGGACATGGGTTCGAGCCCTGGTCTGGGAAGATCCCACATACCGTGGAGCCACTAAGCCCGTGTGCCACAATTACTGAGCCTGCACTCCAGAGCCCACGTGTCACAACTACTGAAGCCCACGTGCCTAGAGCCCATGCTCTGTAACAAGAAGCCACTGCAATGAGAAGCCCGCGTGCTGCAACGAAGAGTAGCCCCCACTCACCACAACTAGAGAAAAGCCTGTGCACAGCAACAAAGACCCAACACAGCCAAAAGAAAAAAAATTAAGTGTAGTCTGTTGTGTTTTTACATGTGTATATACCTGCAGAAATATCAAGATAATGGATGTATTCATCACCTGCAAAAGTTTCTTGGTGCATTTTTGTATATAGCCTCCTTTCTATTCCTTATCCCCAAGCAAGAACTGATCTTTGTGACTACATATTAGTATAAATATTCGACAATTTTATATAAGTGGTATTTTGTTTGTTACATTTAGCATAATTATTTTGACATTCATCCCTTTTATGTTGCTGTTTTGTATTCCATTTTGTGGATGTACAAAAATGTCTTTATCCTTTTTTGTGTGTGTGTGTGGTAGGCGGGCCTCTCACTGCCGTGGCCTCCCTCGCTGCGGAGCACAGGCTCCAGACACGCAGGCTCAGCGGCCATGGCTCACGGGCCCAGCCGCTCCACGGCACGTGGGATCCTCCCAGACTGGGGCACGAACCTGCGTCCCCTGCATCGGCAGGCGGACCCTCAACCACTGTACCACCAGGGAAGCCCTATCCATTTACTTTTTGATGGACATTTGAGTTATAGTTTTTGTCCAGTGATAATAAAACTGCTTTGAATATTCACGAACAAAAAAATCTATATGTGAAAACATAAATAAATATATTTATTTAGGTATTTGAATTCTATCATTCTTTTGTAGTTCTCCACATAGATTCTGTAAATATTTTGTTAGATGTATACCTAAGCATTTCACTTTTGGGGTTGCTATTGAAAATGGTATTTTTTTAAACTTATATTTTATTGAATATAAATATTTAATATTTTCAAGACATGAACAGAATCTACATTTAACACAAATAACTGAAGTATGAGGTTTTAGTTGTGCAAAATGAAGAAATTCTAGAGAGATAATGTGCAGCATGTCAACTATAGTTAACCATACTGTATCAAATACTTGAAATTTCCTAAGTATGTCTTTTTAAAAATGTTTATATTTTAAAATTTTTTATTGGAGTATAGTTGATTTACAATGTTGTGTTAGTTTCAGGTGTACAGCAGAGTAAATCAGTTATATATACACATATAGGTATTGTTTTTGAAAATTCAACTTCTAGATGTTCATTGCTAATATAGAAAAAATGACTTTTTGAAATTTTTTATTATTTTTAAAAAATTTTGGCCACACTGCACGGCATGTGGGACCTTAGTTCCCCAACAAGGGATTGAACCCCTGCTCCCAGCATTGGAAGGTGGATTCTTAACCACTGGACCACCGGGGAAGTCCCAAAGGTGATTGACTTTTTCTTAAATTAAAAAAAAATTTTTTTTTTTTTGGTTGCATTGGGTCTTCATTATTGTGCACGGGCTTTGTCTAGCTGCAGCAAGTGGGGGATACTCTTTGCTGCAGTGCACAGGCTTCTCATTGTGGTGGATTCTCTTGTTGCAGAGCACAGGCTCAGTAGTTGCGGTATGCGGGCCCTAGAGTGCGCAAGCTTCAGTAGTTGTTGCACATGGGCTCAGTAGCTGTGGCACACAGGATCTAGGGTGCGTGGACTCAACAGTTGTGGCTCGTGGGCTCTAGAGCGCAGGCTCAGTAGTTGTGGTGCACGGGCTTAGTTGCTCCGCAGCATGTGGGATCCTCCTGGACCAGGTATCAAACCCGTGTCCGCTGCATTGGCAGGCAGATTCTTAACTATTGTGCCACCAGGGAAGTCCATGACTGACTTCTGTATACTGATTTTGTACTCTGTGATCCTGCTAAAATTACTATTAGTTCCAAGAATTCTTTTTGTAGGTTCTGTGGGATTTGATAGCCATGTCTGATAATACTAATGAATACATTTCAGAGATCTGTCTGGAGAATGCAAATCTATTTAATTAACAATATTAGCAAAAAGTTTCTCAGAAGAAAAAGGTGATGTCCCCTCCCCGACCTTAGAATTTACAATGAAAGAGATATCATTCTTACCTGATAAAAATTCTGATGTGATAAAATGACAAATAGAGAATATTAACAAAGGCTTAGCTTTGTTACCCTGTCCAATACAGAGCACGTGAATATTTATAACTATAAGCACGTTACTATGTTTTCTAATATTATTAAAAATATATCCTTGGAATTGTTGTTCCTATCATGGAATCTTGTAAGATACCTGGACTTCAGAGATTATTGCTAAAATCTATGAGAATAACGTCACATCTCTAAAAAAGTAAGAAATTCTGAATGACTATCTTGGTGATTTGCTATTCCAGTGACATCTCTATAATCTTTAAGGTGTAAATACGTATAAGGCTTGTCAGATCAGATGAGGATTACTAGTATTTCCTTCTAACACACACAGAGGTTTAATTGACTAGTTGGAAGTCCTGGTCTCCTATAAATTAATAAGTATGCTCCTTTCTGCATATTATTCATTAAGAGAACTGAGCAAGTGGGATGCAGCAAAAGCAATTCTAAGAGGGAAGTTTATAGTGATAAATGCCTACATTAAGAAAAAAGAAAGATCCAAAATAATTAACCTAACTTTACATCTCAAGGAACTAGAAAAAGAACAAAGTAGGACTAAAGTAGCAGACAGAAGAGCAAAATCTTATCAAAAGAGCAGAAGTGAAATAGGCACTAGAAAGGCAAACAGAAAAACAAATCAATGAGACTAAGAATTGGTTGTTAGAAAAGATGAACCAAATTGAGAAACCTGTAGCTATATTCAACAAGAGAGGACTCAAACAAAATTATAAATGAAAGAGGAGACATTACAACTGATATCAAAGATAAGAGACTATTATGAACAATTATACAGAAACAACTGTATAACCTAGAAGAGATAAATCCTAGAAACATACACCTACCCGTACTAAATCATGAAGAAATAGGAAATGTAAATAGACCACTAACAAGTAAGGAGACTGAATCAGTTATCAAAAACTTCCCAATACTGGGACTTCCCTGGTGGTGCAGTGGTTAACACTCTGCACTCCCAATGCAGGAGGTCTGGGTTCAATCCCTGGTCTGGGAACTAGATCCCACATGCATGCCACAACTAAGAGTTCACATGCCACAACTAAGGAGCCCGTGTGCCACAACTAAAAAGCCCGCCTGCTGCAACTAAGACCCAATGCAACAAATAAATATTTTAAAAAACACAAAAAACAAAAAACTTCCCAATACTGAAAAGCTCAGGATCAGATGGTTTCAGTAGTGAATTCCACCAAGCATTTATAGAAGAGTTAATGTCATGCCTTCTCAAACCCTTCCAAAAATGGAAAAGGAAAAGACACTTCCAAACTCATTTTACAAGGCCAGCATTACTCTGAGACCAAAGCCAGATAAGGACACTACAAGAAAAGAAAACGACAGGCCAATATCCTTGATGAATATAAATGCAAATATTCTAAACAAAATACTAATAAGCCCAATTCAACAGTATATTAAGAGGATCATAGTGGAATTGATCAAGTGGGATTTATCCCTGGAATGCAAGAATAAACCCCTGGGATGCAAATCAATAAATGTGGTATACCACATTAATAGACTGAAGGATAAAAATCATAGGATCACCTTATTAGATGCAGAAAAAGCACTGACAAAATTAAAATTCCTTTCATGATAAGAACTCTCATAAAACTGGGTATAGGGCTTCCCTGGTGGCGCAGTGGTTGAGAGTCCGCCTGCCGATGCAGGGGACACGGGTTTATGCCCCGGTCCAGGAAGATCCCACATGCCGCGGAGCAGCTGGGCCCATGAGCCATGGCCGCTGAGCCTGCACGTCCGGAGCCTGTGCTCCACAACGGAAGAGGCCATAACAGTGAGAGGCCCACGTACTGCAAAAAAAGCCAAAAAAACAAAAAACAAAAAAAACTGGGTATAGAAGGAATATATCTCAAAATAATAAAGGCCATATACAACAAACTCACAGCCAATATCATACTCAGTAGTGAAAGGTTGAAAGCTTTTCCTCTAAGATCAGGAAAAATGTAAGGGTGCCCTCTCTCACCAATCCTATTCAACATAGTACTGGAAGTGCTAGAGCAATCAGGCAAGAAAAATAAATAAAAAGCATCCTAATCAAAAATGAAGAAGTAAAATTTGTCTGTTGATGACATGAACTTATATGTAGAAAAATCCTAAAGACTCCACCAAAAACTGATAGAACTAATACACAAATTGAGTAAAACTGCAGAATATAAAACCAACATACAAAAATCAGTTGTATTTCTATACACTAACACTGAAGTATCTGAAAAAGAAATAAAGAAAACAATTCCATTTAAAATAGCATCAAAAACAAGAAAATATTTGGGAATAAATTTTACCAAGGAAATGAGAGATCTGTACAGTGAAAACTATGACACTGATGAAAGAAACTGAAGAAGACACAAATTAATGAAAGATATTCTGCGTTCATGGATCAGGAGAATTAATATTGTTAAAATGTCCATACTACCCAAAGCTATCTAAAGATTCAATGCAATCCCTATCAAAATTCCACTGGCATTTTCACAGAAATAGAAAAAACAATTCTAAAATAGGTATGGAACCCAAAAGACCTTGAATAGCCAAAACAATCTTGAAAAAGAAGAACAAAGCTGGAGACATCACATGTCCTGATTTCAAACTATACTACATAGCTAGTCAAAGCAGTTTAATACTGACATAAAAACAGACACATAGACCAACAGAATAGAATTAAGAGCTCTGAAATAAACTCACAAATATTCAGTCAACTGATAGTTGACAAAGGAGCCAAAAATACACAATAGGCAAAGGAGAGCCTCCTCAATAAATGGTGCTGGGAAAACTGGATATATTCACATGCAAGAGGATGAAACTGGACCCGTATCTTACACCACTAACAAAAATTAAGTCTCTAATTCATTGAATTAGAGACTTAAATGTAAGACCTGAAAACATAAAGCTACTAGGAGAAAACACTGGGAAAACTGGTGTTGGCAATGATACACACACACACACACACACACACACATACACACACATGCACACATACATATAGGCTGCACTGCACAGCTTGCAGGATCTTAGTTCCCCAACCAGGAATCGAACCCAGGCCCCCAGGAGTGGAAGTGGAGAGTCCTAACCACTGGACCACCAGGGAATTCCCTTGGCAATGATATTTTGGACATGACACCAAAAGCACAGGCCACAGCAGAAAAAATAAACAAGAAGGACTCCATCAGACTAAAAAACTTCTGCACAGCAAAAGAAACAATTAACAAAATAAAAAGGCAGGCTTCAGAATGGAAGAAAATATTTGCAAACCATACATGTGATAAGGGATTAATAACTCAAACATATAAGAAGCACATACAACTCAAGAGAAAAAAATCTGATTAAAAAATGGGCAGAAGGGACTTCCCTTCCAGTGGTTAAAACTCTGTGCTTCCACTGCAGGGGGCATGGGTTTAACCCCTGGCTGGGGAACTAAGATTCCCACATGCTGCACAGCACAGCCAAAAAATAAATAAATAAAAGGCAGAAGACCTAAATTGACATTTTCCCAAAGACATACAAATGGTCAACAGGTATGTGAAAAGATGCTTGACATCACTAATCAGGGAAATGCAAATCAAAACCACAATGAGATATCACCTCACACCTGTTAGAATGTCTATCCCTAGGAAGACAAGATAACAAGTGTTGTCAAGGATATGGAGAAAAGGATGCCCTTGTACACTGTTGGTAGAAATGTAAATTTGTGCAGCCATTACAGAAAACTGTATGGCAGTTCCTCAAAAACTCAGAACAATCAAATGATCCAGCAATCCCACTTCTGGGTATATACACAAAGGAAATGAAATCACTATCTCAGAGAGATTTATTTGTACCCCCACATTCACTGCAGCATTTTTTTTATTAAGAAGTTGAATATTTTATTATTAAACTGTTTCTTATTTTCCTGCGAGGCTATTGCTTCACTGTATAGAAGTAGCACCAGCAAACACAGTATACTGCAAAATTAAGATAGTAATGTTCTTCACTGGACACTATACAACTAACAAACTTTTTCTCCACTGCCATTTATTTCCAGTGGGAAGTTCACTGAGTATTTTGACCCAAATCCAGGGATGGCTGTAAGCAAGTTACAATATTATACAAGGTTAAGATAACAATGTTATCCTTGAACTACATAATTTTTATAACTAGTTTTACCACAATTTCAGGAATTCTGAATATTATAACTGGAGATTAGCCTAAAAATTATAGGGTGTTGAGGGGCTTCCCTGGTGGTGCAGTGGTTGAGAGTCCGCCTGCCGATGCAGGGGACACCGGTTCGTGCCCCGGTCTGGGTGGATCCCACGTGCTGCGGAGCGGCTGGGCCCGTGAGCCATGGCCGCTGAGCCTGCGCGTCCGCAGCCTGTGCTCCGCAACGGGAGAGGCCACAGCAGTGAGAGGCCCGCGTACCGCAAAAAAAAAAAATTAAAAAAAATTATCGGGTGTTGTGAAAAAGATGTGGTGTTTATCTGAAGTCATTAGGCAGTTAAGGGGTATTTTCTTCAGGCAACATTGTTGCAAGTAGTTTCTTTTGCTAAAAGGTTCTTTTTAAAAATCTATCCACCACTAATTTAAGACAACTATGCTAGATTAAGTTGTTTCAAACTAGTTTATTTAGGGGTTCCATTTTCACTCCTCAATAGATTTTATGTATTGCTCATATGCTTCTTCACTCATTAGTTCATCTAGTTCTGAAGGGTTACTGAGGGTCATCTTGATCTGCCAACCATCTTCATAACAAGATTTGTTGACAAGCCCTGGATTTTCTGCTAGAGCTTCATTAATTTCAGTTACTTCTCCTGATAGAGGAGAATAGTTCGCTAGCAGCTTTCACACTTTCCAAAGCACCGAATTCCTCGTTTGTTCAATTTTGTCCCAACTTCAGGCAGACTACAGTAAACATCTCCCAAAGCTTCCTGTGCAAAATTGCTGATTCCCACTGTTCCAGCACCTTTTTCTATTATTACCCATTCATGTTTGTCTGTGAATTTACGACCCGACAGCAGAGCGGGTCCGGTGCGCAGCGCCCTGATGGCGCCCGCCCGCAGTCCCCAGGGCCGCGGCGGGCAGGGCTCTTTGGGCGCAGAGACGGCGCACAGGCTGTAGACCACGGGCCGCACGCTCCGCACCGCTCGCAGTGCCATGTTCGCAGGGGTGCTCACTGTAGCATTATTTACAATAGCCAAAACATGCAACCAGCTTGTCTGTCCACCAATAAATGGATAAAGAAAATGGGTTAAATGTACATGTGATATGTGCATACAACACATTTTCTTTATATATAGATATAAACACACACAATGGAATATTAGCCCAAAAAAAGAAGGAAATCCTGTCATTTGGGACAACATGAATGAACCTTGAAAGCATTACAGTAAGTGAAATAAGTCAGAAAATGACAAATACTGTATGACCTCACTTATATGTGGAGTCTAAGAAAACCAAACTCGTTGAAACAAAAAGTTGATGGAGTTTGCCAGGTGCTAGGGCACTGGGGAAATGGGAAGATGTTGGTTAAAGGGTACAGACTTCCAGTTAGAAGATCTAACTGGGGATCTAATGTCCAGCTTGGTGACTGTAGTTAACAATTCTGTATTGTACACTTGAAAGTTGCTAAAAGAGTAGATTTTAAATGTTCTCACCACACATACATGCACAGAGCTAATTATGTAGTAATCATTTCACCATCTATACATTTACCAAATCTTCACACTGTATACCATAAACTTACACAATGTTATATGCCAAGTATATCTCAATAAATGTGTGTGGGGGGGAAATCAAGGATTCAGTTTTTGCCTGGAATCCCATAAAGGAAGGTAAACAGCATAGAGTTAAATGCCACCCTACAGGACTTTGGCATTTGCTTCATTTTCTTACCTACAAGTGCCAAGAAATTTAAGTTTACACTGTCATTGTTCCTGATCTTCAGAAAGCTGAGGGGGAACGACCCAGAATTACCACATCATAACAGGCAATGTTTTCTGAGCTTTTAGTATGTGCCAGGGGCTATTCTAAGGACTTGACACTATTAACTCAACTAACCCTCATAATAATGCTACACTGTAGGTATTTTCCAGTTAAGAAACTATGGCATAGCCACCCTGGAAGAAAGTTTGGTGGTTTTTTACAAAACTAAACATACTCTTTCTTACCATACAACCCAGTAATAAAGATCTTTAGTATTTACCCTAAGTAGATGAAAACATATTCACACAAAAACCTGCACACAGATGTTTACAGCAGCTTTATTATAATTGCCAAAACTTAGAAACAACCATGACTTTCAGTAGGTGAATGGATAAGCTGTGGTCCCTCCAGACAATGGACTATTATTCAGTGCTAAAAAAGAAATAAGCCATCAAGCCATGAAAACACATGAAGGAGACTTAAATGCACAGTACTAAGTGAAAGAAGCTGATCTGAAGAGGTTACATACTGTCTGCTTCCAACTATATGACATTCTGGAAAAAGGAAATCCATGGAGACAATAAAAAGATCAGTGTTTGTGGGGGGTGGGTGGAGATGAATCAGCAGAGCACAGAGGACTTTTCAGGTAATGAAAACACTCTATGACGTTGGAATGATGGATATATGTCATTATACATTTGTCCCAAACCACAGAATGTACAACACTAAGGTACAACAGTAAGGTAAATTATGGACTTTGGGTGACTTATGCATTAATGTAGGTTCATCCTTGGTTAAAAAAAAAAAAAAGGTACCACTCTGGTGGGGGTTATTAATAATGGGGTAAGCTATGTATGTATTGGGACGGGGGATATATAGGAAATGTCGGTACTTTCCTCTCAATTTTGTTGTAAACCTAAAACTGCTCTTAAAAAAAATTAGTCTTTACAAAATATTTTGGAAAAAAAAAAAAGAAACTATGGCAAGGAGAGGTTGAATAAACTACCCAAGCAGCTCACACACCTAGCAAGTGTTAGAGCTAGGATTTTAACCCAGGTATTAGACCCACACTCTTAGCCATTATACCATACTGCTCACACATCACACAAAAATGTGGCCTGAAACAAAGTTATGCTGACAAACCAGGAAGCAGACCTGGCCAGTACTACAAAAAATACCATTAGGTATTCTGGAGTAGAGTGGTGGTGGGATCTACACCCTAGTTGAAACAGACCTCTCAAACCACCAATTACATTTGTACTCTTAAAAGTTTCACAAAGCAAAGTCCTTGTCACTGATTGAAATGAGTCAAACCATCTCCTACCCTATTTGCTTTTGATCTCAAGCCTTTGTAGAAGATTAAGAATATCCAGTGTGTGATTCCAAGCAGGTATATTCTCTTCATTAATAAATCACTGTCTAAAATAATAGTCTATTATCCTCCAGAGTTGCATTTCTACAGCCTAAGAAATGTTTAATAAAAGAGAGTCAACAGGAAGAATTAAATTATTTGCAAAATACAAATAATTAACCAGAAGGACATCTGGGTGCACTGGGGAATGGGATCTATCTCCAGGACCTGTGACTTTCCCTGTGGAAGGAAGACTTAAGGGTAAATCAATGAAAATGTTTCAGGAGGACACCAGATGTTTCCACATACTGAAAAACGAAATGCATTTCATGGAACAAAGAGGAAGCACAAACTCACCTTGAATTTGATTTTTTGATGTACAGCAGCAATTCTCTCCTTCTCACATGACTTCTGTGGAGAATGGCAGTAGCCAGGGAAAGGGGTGCCTGAGATATCTGGTCTTTTTGAAGATTGGTCAAAACCCAGTCTCCACTACCATCTCTGCCCCTCACTTTCACATGCACGCAAAGAAAGTAGAAGACTATAATGTCTGGGTTCACAGCTCTGGATACGCTGCAGTTCTGACACTGCAGCTGGTCACCCCTGAGGCCGTTAACTGCCTTCGTTTCTCCAGAAATGTCCTATGGGTCCTTCTGAGATAGTCTGGGACCTGGGACCCTCTACCAGAGTGCGTGCACCTGGACAGACATCTCCTTGAGCAACAGAATACAATGAAACTATAAGGGACTAAAAATAACTGCACACACACGCAGTTGGGGCAATTATGAACAAAAATACAAAAAGCCACAAACCAACTGCCGTTTCTGAGGGGCTGGGAGCAAAAGCGTGGTACCACCAAGCGGGTAGGCTGACCACCTAGGCTACGCCTCCTACCCAACCCATGGATCTGCTCCCAGTGTTACCCCATTTAAGGACCAAAGCAGCTCCTCTCAGGGAGTGAGCAAGGGTGCCTGTTCCTCTCTTTGCTCCCTTGTGCTACAGCACGAGCCCCAATGATTTGACCTCCTCTCTACTGCGCTTCTCCTCATTAGGGAGGACACCCACACCCTTTCTCTCCGGGTACATATCTCTATCTTGCTTCTGTCTTAAATAAACAAACTGTTTCTCCGTGTGCTCTCTCACTTGTTGTGTTGTGTCTCTAACAATAAACTCTGTACCTGTTTTTGCAGTTTCTGCCTCCTTGAGAAATTCATTTTTCAAATGAGGCAAGAGCCAGGGGAACTTTGCTTCTAGCCCCTAGCCTTTTGTGGTCTAGCAGCTAGGATTCCTGGTTTTCTTTTGGGCTACCCAGGTCCAAATCCTGGGCAGGGAACTAAAATCTCACTTCAAGCCACTGCTCACTGCTGTCTGAGATCAAGACCAGAATGGCTACACCATGCTAGTTTATCAAGGGGCAACACCTGCCCCAGCGATGGCTGTTAACCAAAGGGGCAATGAGGGACACACTCTTCTACTGGTTTCCCTGGAAACTAATAAGCCCACCTGACATCAATTCCCCAATAATTGGTAACCTCCTCCTCCTTCTCCTCTCCCAGAGGAAGACTACTGCCTGTGTCCCGCCTGATGTCTGCCATACACAGTGGGGTATCACCCCAAGGCCTTTGCTTCAGAGCTGAAAGATTTCCTATCCAATAAACCCTTGATGTCTCTACCGCTGTCTCCATGCTCTTTCCTGCAACCCGCTGCCGGGCAATTACAAGGCTTGCAGACCTGCAGGGTGCAGCCTAACACGAGGTCAACCTGCACCAACCTGGTGGAACCCTGGGGGGAAACATAGAGCGGCAGAAGACTCTAGACCCCAAATGCCGTAAACCCTCTGCTTCCCATGCGCAGTCGGGTCTCCAGAGTGCCGCCTGTCCCCTCCCAAACATTAGGTGTCCGAGAAAAGCTGCGGCTGCACGGGTTCCCATCTCACCACACTCCAATGGAACAGGCATAGGAGAACAGCTCTTTCCCAAGGCTGTGACGCTGGGGCTCTGAGAAGTGCCTGTCTCCGTCAGACGCAAGTCCCACGCCTCCTCCTAGCGTGTAGGAGGCGGTGAAAGGCCGAGGAGGCTCCAGGAAACCTCAAACCCCTGAACACGAACCCTCAAATTACAGGCTGAGACTGACTGCAGCCTGCTACCCTGCGGGAAGTGTCTTGGCCTCTGGCTTTTTTTTCATTGGTTATCGTCTCCGCGACCCGCCCCTCCCGGAGATTGCTGGGAATTCTCCGCACAGTCACTAGTGCGCAGGCGCAAAGAGGAGTGGGTGTGCTCCTTCGCTTCTTCTAGAGGGAGCTGTTGGGTTTGGAACGCGGCGGTAAAACCTGCTAGGGGCCAGGATTCCGGAGCCGGCTGGATGCCTGTGTGCCTGAGTGTGTAATCTGGACAGCGTTGTTTCTGTGCGTGGGGCTGTTCTTGCGTGTAATTATTTGGATGGGGTACTGCGATGACTCCGCAGAGAATGGACGATTATGCCCAGCTCTGAAGCCGGAAGTCTGCGCGGTTGGTTAGTGAAGTGCGTGAGATTGTGTGTATCCGTGAATGTGGCTGTGCTCCACAGTGTATTATTTCTGGAATGGTTTTGATAGGCCAACGCCTCTGGTTATGGTTTTCCACAGGGTCTGCGCTTGTGCATCGCTGTTTCTGTGTATGAGGCTGGATGTGTGGCATTTTGATTAATTACATGGTGGTTAGGTGTGCCTTCAGAATTATGACTGGCACTTAATTAAGTAAAATAATTTCAGGCATAAATACTGGGGGGGAAAGGAGACAAAATTATCTCCTTTATTATGATAGGATCATGATAATGTATTCCTGGACCCATACCAAAATGTAGAAATGAGGACTACATAGTAACATGAAGGGGAGTAAAAATTATATATTTGTATAGGAGCCCAATAACGTCGTTAGTCACTCTTAGGTAATAAAAAATTCCTTTTAGCACTGTTCGTTAAAAGATCAGTCTTGGGCTTCCCTGGTGGCGCAGTGGTTAAGAATCCACCTGCCAATGCAGGCGACCTGGGTTTGAGCCCTGGTCCGGGAAGATCCCACACGCTGCGTAGCAGCTAAGCCTGTGTGCCATAACTACTGAGCCCACATGCCACAACTACTGAAGCTCACGAGGCTAGAGCCTGAGTTCCGCAACAAGAGAATCTACTGCAATGAGAAGCCCATGTACCGCAATGAACAGTAGCCTCCACTCGCTGCAACTAGAGAAAGACGTGCACAGCAACGAAGACCCAATGCAGCCAAAAATAAGTAAATAAATTTATTTTAAAAAATCAGTCTCATTTTAGTGGTTAAAATAATTAAAATGTCCTGTTTAATGATCAGAACTTCAAACCTCATTTAAAACAAGACCCTCCCAAAAAAAAAAACAAGACCCTCCCACCCTGTCCTCTCCCTTTACCACTTCCAAATATGACTATATCACAGTTATTGGTTAAAGCAGTATTTGGTATTTATATACTGATTATATATTTTTGTGCTTCAGAGCCAAGTATATATATATTTTTTTTTTTGCTGTACGCAGGCCTCTCACTGTTGTGGCCTGTCCCGCTGCGGAGCACAGGCTCCGGACGCGCAGGCCCAGCGGCCATGGCTCACGGGCCCAGCCGCTCCACGGCATGTGGCATCCTCCCGGACCGGGGCACGAACCCGTGTCCCCTGCATCAGCAGGTGGACTCTCAACCACTGCGCCACCAGGGAAGCCGCCAAGTATATTTTTTACACAATTTTTTTTATTGTGGATTTAGCTGACTTGGTTTATATGTATATGTACTTGCTCCTATTGCTACCCTTTTCTAAATGTTCCCCCCACCCCTCCAAAGTGTCAAACTCTAAGCAATGATTTTTCCAAATGTTCAAACTTATCTGATACTTCTTCTCCCCCTTGCCAAATCTCTTTCACAGCCATCATCTTGTAGTTCCAGTCTGGACTGCAGGGTTTCTGTAAGACTTCCCTTCTCCCTTTTCTGGAACTGAATTCCTATGTTCCAAGTCTTGTTAATTTTGTATGTTTCTCATTTTTGCTGATTGCCTCTCTCCAACAACTTCGTTCAAATGCATGCCTTTGAGGTAAATGTTTAAGTTCTTACTGTCTGGAAATACCTTTATTGCAATCTCACTTATTGCCTGTGGTGAGAATTCTACTATAAATTAGAATTTGAAGGCATAACATCAGATAAAATCTGATGTTATGTTGCTAATGTTATGTAGCTAATGTTGCTTTTGTAAAGGCTTGTCATCTGTTTTCTATTTCTTTGTGCATAATCTGTGTTCCCAACCCTCCTGGAACGTTTAGGGTGATATATATCACACAATGTACTGTAATTTTGTTCCTTGGTGTGGATCTTTAAATTTATTTTTAAATTTATTTTTGTCTGTGTCGGGTCTTAGTTGCAACATGCAGGATCTTCCACGCAGCGTATGGGCTTCTCTCTAGTTGTGGCACGTGGGCTTCAGAGCATGTGGGCTCTCTAGCTGAGGCACATGGGCTCAGTAGTTGTGGCATGCGGTCTTAGTTGCCCCGCAGCATGTGGGATCTTAGTTCGCTGACCAGGGATCGAACCAGCGTCCTGCTGCATTGGAAGGCGGATTCTTTACCACTGGACCACCAGGGAAATCCCTCTTTAAAACTTTTTAATGCTGGGTGTCAGGTGAATATTTTCATTCTAGAGACTTGTGTACTTCTGGGCTGGAAAATTTTTGTGTAGTTTCTTTCTTTCTTTCCTTCTTTCCTCTCTCTCATTGGAATTATTTGATGGAACTTACATGGCTTAAGCTTCTAAATGTTTTCTTCCTATTTTCTCTGTCTTTTTATTCAACTCTAGGAATTTTATCTTCTACTTATTTAATTTTTAATAAGTCATATTTTTAATTTCCTAGAGCTCTCTCATGGTTTTTTTCTATATAGTATACTGTTCTTTAGGAATGCAATATCTTCTCTGATATTTATGAAATTATATATTAATGTTAT
Source organism: Phocoena sinus (assembly GCF_008692025.1). Classification (NCBI taxonomy): domain Eukaryota; kingdom Metazoa; phylum Chordata; class Mammalia; order Artiodactyla; family Phocoenidae; genus Phocoena; species Phocoena sinus. Next base: position 13,946,187 of record NC_045781.1, read on the forward strand.
ATATATTATATTCATTATATTTGATTCAAAATTATATGAATAATATATAATTATATTATGCATGTGATAGGTAGGATAGTCAGTTATGTAAATATTATTTATTTAAAGTTCTCTTAGCTACATGTATTGTCTTTGTTATGACCATATTCCCTTTTCCTGTTTGAGTTGTTCTCTGTCTTTCATTTTAGGTACTTTTCTCAACCACGTGGTAATCCTTACTTTCAGTCATGAGTTAGAGCCTGCCGACTGATGGATTTCAGAAGCAATCTTTTCTCTGGGACACCCCCAGATTTCTATCTCTTTGTTCTTTAGTTTCTCCTTAAAGGACTCCTCCAGTTTCCTGCCTGTGAAGGTTATGTGTTGAGTTGCTGGAGACTGGTACCAGGATAGGGAAAGAAGCTTAAGAAGATTTCAGACTGTGGTTATTACTCATTCTAACTGTGTCTGTCTGCCCTTCTTTGTGCATCCTCTACATCTTCTCAAAATCAATTTATCCAGAGATCAAATGTATTTTTTAGACAAGGGAGAAAAGTTAACTGTAGAGGGGGAAGATCAGGGCAATGAGTTTGTGTATAAATTTTCAACCAGTCCTCTACTTCCAGATCCATAGCTCACCAAGGTCCTTTTCTGTGGAACCTGGGCCCTTCAGGGAAGTTGTAAATTGGTCATAATCTCTTTCATACCAGAGTTCCTTGAATTTTATTTTTTGTAGTTTTCTCTTCACATTTGTTGTTGTCATTGTTATTTTCATCTCTTTTTGGATAGTGATGGGAAATAAATGCATGTGACCTACTCACTGTATGTAAGCAAAAGTCTACCCTTGCTCTTTTCAAATGACAAGATTTTGGTCATTTTTTTAAAAACTAGTTTTGGTTGTACAGTTGACCCTTGACATACACTGGGGTTGGGGCCCTGACCCTCTGTGCAATTGAAAATTTGTGTATAACTTTGCAGTTGGTCTTCCATATTCACATCCTAGGTCCCACATCTGAGGATTCAACCAACTGCAAATAATGTAGTACTATAGCACGTATTTATTGAAAAAATCCATGTATAAGTGGACCTGCACTGTTCAAATCTGTGTTGTTCAAGGGTCAACTGTATTTTTTTTTAATTTTCTATGTCATTATTTTCTAGTTTTATCTTCATCAAGTTCTCCTGAATACATTCCCTGGGTTTATATTCTTGCTTCTTTTATTCCTTTAATTCTTTGGGTTGTGTCAGAGAATTCCTTGGCTTGAATTCAGTAATACAATTGTTCAGCTATTTCATATTGTCATCCTGTTTCATTTTGAGCCTATTTATTAACTTAGAATTCCACACACAAGCGTATATATATATATATATATATATATGAACATAAGTACAGTTGAATGAATGAAAATAAATTCTGTGGGCCTACCACTCAGCTTAAGAAAAAGTTATTATCAGTTCCTTTGAAGTATCCTAAATATTTATTTATTTATTATTTAGGCTGCTCTGGGTCTTAGTTGCGGCACTTAGTTGCGGGATCTTCGTTGCCACGTGCATGATCTTTAGTAGTGGCATGTGGGATCTTTTAGTTATGGCATGTGGACTCCTTAGTTGTGGCATGCAGACTCTCAGTTGCAGCATGCAGTCTCTTAGTTGTGGCATGCATGCAGGATCTATTTCCCCGACGATTGATCGAACCTGGGCCCCCTTGCATTGGGAACTCAAAGTCTTACCCACTGGAGCACCAGGGAAGTCCCTGAAGTGTCCTAGATGCTCCTCCCCCATCTCCCATAAAGTTAACCATCACCTAAATTTAGTCATTCCCATGGTTTTCTTTATAGATTTGCCATATACGTACATATCCCCAAATAACATATTGTTTAGATTTGCGTGTGTTTTGAAATTTAGTGAAATAACATTCTATGTGTTGTCACTTAAAAAAAACCTCAACATTATGTTCTGGGAATTTGTTCATTTTCTCAATGTTGGGCAGCATTCTACTGTGTACATCTGCCAAATTTTATTTATATAGCCTCTTGATGGATATTTGAGTTGTTTCCAGATTTTTCCCTCCTATTTCAAGTGGTGCTGTTTTGAACATTTCTGTAGACCTTTAAAAGTCTGTGTAAGAATAACTCTAAAGTATAATACTTACAGGTGGACTTGCTTTGTTCTAGGGCATGTGCTTCCCAGCTTCTCTAGGTGATGTCAAAGAGTTTCCAGAATCATTTCAATTGACACTTACTGCCACATAGTTGAGAGTTGTTCCACATCCTTGACAACACTTGTAACACTTTAAAACTTTTTTTGCCAGTCAGCTACTGAGATAATATCTCATTGTGGGAGAATTTTTAGAATTCTACTCTGAAAACAAAGATTGACAGAACGAAAAGGGAGAAAAAGATACAGCCACTTTAATAAATAAATGATTTTAACACACAAGTCCTATTAACTCATATATAAGTAGTCCCAAAACAATCAGTAACAATATGAGAATGACACAATTAGCCAACTTAACAAATACAGAATAGAACACCTAGCAATGACAGAATATATATTCATTTCAAGTGAACATGGATCATTTAGCAAAATAGTCTATACACTGGGCCATAAAGCAGATTTAATACATTTCATAGGATTGAAATCATGTACAGTATGTTGTGTGACCACAATGGAATTAAACTAAAAATCAACAACAATAACAAAACAAAATATTGAAAAATTCCCAAGTTATCTGAACTTAAGCAATATAATTCTATAAAATCAATGGGTCAAATAATAAGGCAGAATAGAAATTTAAAAATATTTTGACCTTAATAATAATGAAAAAAACGCAAAACACTTGGGCTTTTTCAACCATCTTGGACCCTGTGGAGGTGTGTGGAGCTCCCGCAGCTGAACTTTGGGGGCAAATAAGTGGGGCCTGTTGGGAAGAGGACTTCTAAAGTGACAGATATGTCTGAAAGGCTATGGTCCAAGGCCACTTTTGCTGGCTATCGGTGGGGTCTGTGGAACCAGAGGGAGCACACAGCTCTCCTGAAAGTTGAAGGTATATATGCTCAAGATGAAACTGAATTCTATCTAGGCAAGAGATGTACTTATGTGTACAAAGCAAAGAACAACACAGTAACTACTGATGGAAAACCTAACAAAACCAGAGTAATCTGGGGAAAGATAACGGGTGTTCATGGAAACAGTGGCATGGTTCATGCCAAATTCCAAAGCAATCTTCTTGCTAAGGCCATTGGACACAGAATCCGTGTGATGCTGTACCTTTCAAGGATTTAAACTTATTGAAAAGTAAATAAATAAAAGTGTAGGATTTGTTCTCTTGTAAAAAAAAAAAACACTTGGGTTGTAGTAAAAGCAGTAATTTGAGGCATGTTTCTAGCTCTAAATGCATATATCAAAAAGTAAAAAATATTGAATATGAATGGTTTAAGCCTCCACTGTAAGAAACTAAAAGAAAGAACATCAATTTAAACCCAAAGAAGGTATTTAAAAGGAAGTAATAAAGATAAGTTTGATATCACTAAAATAGAAAGCAAAGTAGTAATAGAGAAAATAAACTAAGCCAAAAACCAGTTCTTTGAAAATTTAACAAAATTGATAAGTCTTAGCAAGACTGACCAAGAAAGAGGAAAATAACCCTACAAATATCAGGTATGGAAAAAGATTTTATAGGTTTTGAAGGATAAATAAGAAGGCATTAGGGACAACTTTATACCAATAAATTTGACAACTTCAAATAATGGAAAATTCCTCTAAAAATATAACTTACCAAAATGACATGAAAAATATAAAATTTGAGTAATTCTGTTAAGAAAAATAAATGTTTAATTATAAATTTCCCCACAAGGAAAGCTCTACTCCTGAACATTTTCACTGGTGAATTCTTCCAAATATTTGATGGAATACAAAATATCAATAATGTACAAATTCATAAAAACTCTCAACAAAAGTGGTATAAAAGAAAATTGCCTTTTATCAATCTGATAAAGAACATCTTTAAATAACCTACAGACAACATACTTGCTGGATTCTTCAAGAGAGCAAAACAAGGAAATCTACTACCAATACTCACATTCAACGTCATACTGGAGGCCCAAGCTAGTGCAATAAACAGGAAAGAAGGAAAAGGTATAAAGATCGGAAAAGAAGAAATATAACAATATTTGCAGATGACATAATTTGTATGTAGAAAATTCAAAAGAATTATAAAAGTGGTTGAATAAATAAATTTAGCATGATTACTGGATATGTGACTATAAAGACATAAATTGTGTCCATGTATACTAGCTTCAAGTAATTAAACAGTAAAATTTTAAAACAAAATATTTACCATAGCAAACAACAACACAAAAGTAACAAAAAGGCACAAAAATCCTCAACAAAATACTAAAAAACTGAATCCAGTAGAAAATTTTTTAAAAAAATTTATACACCATGACCAAATGGTATTTATGCCAGGAATGTAAGGTTGGTTTAACATGCAAAAATCAGGGACTTCCCTGGTGGCACAGTGGTTAAGAATCTGCCTGCCAACACAGGGGACACAGGTTCAATCCCTGTTCCAGGAAGATCCCATATGCGTTGGAGCAACTAAGCCCGTGCACCACAACTACTGAGCCTATGCTCTAGAGCACACAAGCCACAACTACTGAAGCCCACCCTAGAGCCCACGCCACAGCTACTGAAGCCTGTGCACCGCAGCTACTGGGCACGCATGCTGCAACTACTAAAGCCTGCGCACCTAGAGCCCGTGCTCTGCAACAAGATAAGCCACTGCAATGAGAAGCCCGTGCACCACAACAAAGAGTAGCCCCCACTCGCCACAACTGGAGAAAGCCCACACGCGGCAATGAAGACCGAATGCAGCTAAAAAAACCCAAAAAGGGCTTTCCTGGTGGCTCAGTGGTTGAGAGTCTGCCTGCCGATGCAGGGGACACAGGTTCATGCCCCAGTCTGGGAGGGTCCCACATGCCGCAGAGCGGCTGGGCCTGTACTGGCACAAAAACAGAAATATAAATCAATGGAACAGGATAGAAAGCCCAGAGATAAATGCACACACATATGGTCATCTTATTTTTGATAAAGGAGGCGATAATATAACAATGGAGAAAAGACAGCCTCTTCAATAAGTGGTGCTGGGAAAACTGGACAGCTACATGTAAAAGAATGAAATTAGAACACTCCCTAACACCATACACAAAAACAAACTCAAAATGGATTAAACACCTAAATGTAAGGCCAGACACTATAAAACTCTTCAAGGAAAACATAGGCAGAACACTCTATGATATAAATCACAGCAACATCCTTTTTGACCCACCTCCTAGAGAAATGGAAATAAAAACAAAAATAAACAAATGGGACCTAATGAAACTTAAAAGCTTTTGCACAACAAAGGAAACCATAAACAAGACGAAACACTGAGAATGGGAGAAAATATTTGCAAATGAAGCAACTGACAAAGGATCAACCTCCAAAATTTACAAGCAGCTCATGCAACTCAATATCAAAAAAAGAAACAACCCAATCCAAAAATGGGCAGAAGACCTAAATAGACATCTCTTCAAAGAAGGTATACAGATTACCAACAAACACATGACGCTCAACATCGCTAATCATTAGAGAAACGCAAATCAAAACTACAATGAGGTATCCCCTCATACCAGTCAGAATGGCCATCATCAAAAAATCTAGAAACAATAAATGCTGGATAGGGTGTGGAGAAAAGGGAACCCTCTTGCACTGTTGGTGGGAATGTAAACTGATACAGCCACTATGGAGAACAGTATGGAGGTTCCTTAAAAAACTACAAATAGAACTACCATATGACCCAGCAATCCCACTACTGGACATACACCCTGAGAGAACCATAATTCAAAAAGAGTCATGTATTCCAATGTTCATTGCAGCACTAAAATAGCCAGGACATGGAAGCAACCTAAGTGTCCATCGACAGATGAATAGATAAAGAAGATGTGGCACATATATACAATGGAATATTAGTCATCCATAAAAAGAAACGTAATTGGGTTATTTGTAGTGAGGTGGATGGACCTAGAGTCTGTCATACAGACTGAAGTAAGTCAGAAAGAGAAAAACAAATACCGTATGCTAACACATATATGTGGAATCTAAAAAAAAAAAAAAAGGTTCTGAAGAACCTAGGGGCAGGACAGGAATAAAGATGCACACGTAGAGAATGGACTTGAGGACACAGGGAGGGGGAAGGGTAAGCTGGGATGAAGTGAGAGAGTGGCATGGACTTATAAATACTACCAAATGTAAAATACATAGCTAGTAGGAAGCAGCTGCATAGCACAGGAAGATCAGCTTGGTGCTCTGTGACCACCTAGAGGGGTGGGATAGGTAGGGTGAGAGGGAGATGCAAGAGGGAGGAGATATGGGGATATATGTATATGTATAGCTGATTTACTTTGTTATAAAGCAGAAACTAACACACCATTGTAAAGCAATTATACTCCAATAAAGATGTTAAAAAAAAGATTTCATTATCAGAGTGAAAGGCAAGCCATATCCTGGGAAAGATATCTACAATAAATATATCCTACAAAAGGCCTCATATCCCAGCATATACAAATAGCTGTAAATAAATAGAAAAAAAAAAACCCCACAAACTGACTTTAATGAAATGGTCAAGAGTTAGGCAGTTCAACAGAGAGGTTATCCAAATGGTTGATATATGAAAGGATGCTAAAGTGAGTATTAATCAGGGAAATGCAGATTAAAATCACACTGAGATACTACTACCTACCTACTAGTATTGTAAAAGTTTAAAAAGACTAACAGTACCAAGTGTTCAAAAGGCTGGAATCCTTTACATTGCTGACATATGTGTAAACTAACACAAAGACTTTGGGAAATTGTTTGACAGTACCTACACATATAAATGTAGACCTACTTTATGATCCAGCTATTCCACTCTTGGATTCCTAATAGAAATGAATGCTATGTCTACCAAAAAATATTTTAAGATTGATCATGGCCGATTTATTCATAGTAAGAAAAAACTGGAAATCACACAAATGTCTGTTAATATAGAATGAATAAATCATAGTAAGAATTGAAAAACTGCAGCCTACGGACAAAATATGGCCTTTCACCTATTCTTGTATGGCCAACGACCTAAAAAATGTTTTGCATTTTTAAATGATGTAAAAAAAATAAGAATAGCGTTTTGCGACATGTAAGAATTATATGAAATTCAAATTTCAGTGTCTGTAAAGTTTTACCAGAATATAGCCACACTCATTTGTTTACATGTTGTCTATGGTTGCTTTCATGCTACACTGGCAGAGTTAAGCAGTTGTGACGGAGAACATCTGGCACACAAAACCTAAAATATTTACTAGCTTTACAGGTATTTACAGGTATTATTCCTATACTCCATAACAAGTACTCATCTCAGAGCCATAATGTTGATTAAAAACATGCCAGACACAGGACTTCCCTGGTGGTTCAGTGGGTAAGACTCTGAACTCCCAATGCAGGGGGCTGGGGTTCATCCCCTGATCAGGTAACTAGAGCCTGCATGCATGCTGCAACTAAGATTCGCATGCTGCAGCTAAAGATCCCATATGCCGCAACTAAGACCCGGCACAGCATGCATAAATATTTTTTTTAAAAAACATGCCAGACACATATCATTACACTGACTGTATTTAAATGAAGTTCAAGAATTCACAAAACTAATCTATAGTGCTAGACGTCCAAAAAGTGGTCACTTCTAGGTGGAGTCAGAGCTGACCAGGATGGGGCACAAGGGAACACTCTGGCGTCCTTGAAATGTTCTTTACCTTTTATTTTATTTATTTATTTTAATTAATTAATTAAATTTTGGCTGAGTTGGGTCTTTGTTGCTGCGCGCAGGCTTTCTCTAGTTGCGGAGAGCTGGGGCTACTCTTCGTTGCTGTGTGGGGGCTTCTCATTGCGGTGGCTTCTCTTTGTTGCGGAGCATGGGCTCTAGGCGCCCAGGCTTTAGTAGTTGTAGCACTGTGGGCTCAGTAGTTGTGGCACACGGGCTTAGTTGCTCCGTGGCATGTGGGATCTTCCCTGTGTTCCCTGCATTGGAAGGAAGGCGGATTCTTAACCGCTGCGCCACCAGGGAATTCCCGAAATGTTCTTTATCTTGATCTGTGTGTGGTATGTAAAAAAAATCATTGCGGTATATAGTAATATTTGTGGACTCTATGCAAATTATTCCCCCCCAAAATAAAGACTAAAGCTGAATTTGCATTTTTCATCTCTCTTCATTTCAATGTAAAACTCATTTTTCAAATTATTTGCTAGATGAAATTACTTAAGTTTCTCCCCCTCCAAATCTTGAAGGCAAACTGATACTTCAGACTGCGCTGTCAAATTTAGCTAGCCACATATAGCTATTTAAATATAAATTTATTAAAATTAAACAAAATAAAAAATTTAGCTCCTCAGTCAAACTAGTCTCATTTCAGGTGCTCAATAGCCAAATGTGGCCAGGGCTATGGTATTGGACAGCACAGACATTGGACATGGAATCCACTTCTGCAGAAATATCTATTGGACAGCACTGCTCCAAATGTTACACGAATGTTAACCTCATTTTACAGGTGAGGAAACTGAAGCTTAAAGATATCACTGTTACACAGGGCTGCATCACGAGACAATCATACCCACTCTCACAATACTATGCTCACACATTTCTTTTCCCACATTCACTACTACAGGTGAACTCTCAAGGTATCTTTCACTTAACATTTCTATAATTCCATGGAATCTATTTTAAATTCACAACCATGCAAAGAAAAAGCATTTTCTTACAAGTTATAAAATACTTAGTCATAGACTGTCTGATTAATCCCATACATCATCCTTAAAGCTATAGTTACAACCATCCCCAGACATTTAACACAGTCCCAAATGGGTCACATGCTTATCCACTAACATTCCTCACAGTCTCAAGCACAATCTGACACACATCACACTCCCCACAGTCTTCCCTTCTCCTGTAGAGAACACTTGCCCTTGCGCGGGCGCGCGCACACACACACACACACACACACACACACACACACACGACCATGAAGTAAGCATCACACCCCTGAACCGCTTTGAGCAGCAACCCGGTAGTCACCTTCACCTCGTCCGGGCCAGAGCTCTGTCTAAGAAATCTGGACCCTGCTTCCTAGACTTCTGCAGGTTTTTCAGCCCTGGACTATATTTCTTTGAAGGCATCACTGCAAGACTCAAGCTCTGGTAACCTCTTTGCGATTTTCTAGAACCTCTGGGAAGTCACTTGAGTAAAATGAAATAGTTCGGCTCACACCGCAGCAGCGTGAGTTCCCGAGTTCAAGCGAGGGAGCCCCGAGGCGCCCCCGATTCCGGACCACAGGACGTGGCCAACTGCCTCTGGATTCTGTTGTAACGGGCCGGGTTCATGTTTACGACTACATTTCCCGGAGGCCACCGCGTCCCTGCGCCATTTCGTACACTTACTCCGTTACTCCTTGGTTTAAGGATCCAGTCTGTAGCGGTAGGTGAGTGCACTACCTTGCTGGGACCCGCACGCTGCCTTTGGGTTGGAGCGTCCAGAAGGAAGTTCCTGTAAGGTGCTGGGAATACCGGTATGCCGGCTGGGGCTCGGTGCTGACAGGAATCGAGACGATCCTGGCTCTGGACTACATATCTCCAACTTCGTAGCACTCAGGTTAATTCCTTACGGAAGTCGGCCTTGCCAGTGCGGAGTGGCTGTGCCCTTCCCCGCTGGTCGTCGGCCCCGTCACTTCGGTTCCTAGCGGCGGAGGCGTGGTGCTATCAGCTGTGTTCCTTTGCGCCGCAGGTATGAGTGTGCACTTGGCGTCGCTCTCCTCCGGCAAAAGCGGCGCTGTGACTTTGGTTCCCGGCCAACGGGAGCAGGGAGATGTTATCATGAACGTTCCACAGTGCTGGGTGTGTGAGTGCGCGCGCGCTTTTGTGGCAGCGTGACGGGCTCACCTGTCGCCTTCTAACGCACTTGGCTGCTGTGCCCCTTTAGTGACTGTGTACTCTCCCGCCGTGAGACAGGGACAGAGTCTCGCCAGTTGAGAATCGCGCGGTTCCAGGTGCCGCAGTTCCTCCACTTTACAGAGAACGAGGCTATTCTGAAGATGCCCCTACAATGAGAGTTTATGCCCCAGGAAGGCAGAAGACCACCCTAACAGGATGCCCCATTCTACTTTGAGAGCCCTACGGGGAAAAACTGATCCCTCTCTCAGCCTGAAGTTGTTGTGGGAATTGGTCCTAAACTGTTTGGTCGGCTCTGGGAAAGGCTTGATATCCTTTGATTCTTTTTTCTCTGTTCTACTCTTTCCAACAGAAGCATACAGAGGAAAGGAAAAAAATATTGCACAGCTAAAAGTCTCTTCTAAAGTATGTTGCCATTTTCTTTCTTCTCTCGAGTTTCTTCTTTTCAAGATGCTGCTACCTCCTGCAACATCTCCCTAAGGAGAAACCTTAGGCATTGCTATCCCTGTGAATCTTGGCGCTCCAGGGATGGCCTCACCAGTCTACTCTACTCACCAACCACATCTTTACCTCTCCTTTTCCACCTGATGACAAATCAGCCCTTTCTGGTCTAAGATTTTTGATGAAAGATAACTATACTATAGTTATAGTATAGTTTCTTTCTATCTATCTATCTATCTTTCTCCATAGATAACTATGGAGAAAATGTGGACTTTTGTTTTAACTTTGTATGGAAATTTTCAAGCAGGGTAGAAAATAATACGACCCCAGTGTGCCCAACGCTCAGCCGTAATTTAACACATTTGCAAATATCCTTATACCTATCCATCCCCCTTTTTCCTTTAGTATTTCAAAGTGTTATTTTAATCACATGTATGCATATGTAACCAAAAGGACATATTTTTAAATAATAACCATGATGCTATCTCAACTTTAAAAACTAAGTCATTCCATAATATCATATACCCAGTATATATTCAAACTTCCCCAATTCTTTGGAAGATAGATTTTTTACAATTGGTTTGTTCAAATCATGATTCAGATAGGTCCACACATTACATTTGGTTGTCAAATCTCTTTTCTTATTAAATTTTAAAAAAATTTTTATTCTGGACGACCGGCATGTGGGATCTTAGTTCCCCAACCAGGGATCGAACCCTGGGCCCCCTGCACTGGAAGCATGGAGTGTTAATCACTGGACCGCCAGGGAAGTCCCTGTCAAATCTCTTAAGTTTTTTTAATCCATAACAGTTCTCTATTTTCTGTTTTTACTTTAATTGTTGCCATTGATTTGTAGAAAAACTAGGTCATTTGTTTACAGAATATTGTGCATTCTCCTTTTGGCTAATTTCTTCCTTGTGGTGTCATATAATTAGTTCCCCTATGCTACATATTTCTGTTAAGGGGTAGTTAGATCTAGAGCCTTGATCAGATTCAGATATTTTGCCTAAATCACATTTTCAGGCAAAAATAATTCATAGGTTATGTTGTGTACTTCCTGTGACATCACATCCTGAGGTTTTTTAAAGTCTGGTGTCCCACTTCTGGTGATGCCATGTTGATTGGTGTTCAAGTGCTGTCCACTTAATTCTTCCTTTATAAAATGCCCTCTTCCTCTTTCACCTAAAGCATACATTCTCAATGGCAGAAGGACGGGTATTGCCCCCACGGGGGTGAAACTTGGTTCTTGGCAGGGAGGGGGACCAAACTCTTACTGAATATTATAACGGTTTGTGGACACAGTACATAAACACATATACAGTATATCTGTGGTATTAAAATTTCATAGGTAAGTGGTATCAGGAGAAAAGTTGTCTTAAAAGGCTTTGGGGGAACTAATAATGAAAAAAAGGGTAAGAAACACTGACATAGAGGTTATAACATCCATTTATGATTGATGCTGAGATCTATTATTTTATTAAGGGTTACATATAGTGATTTTTTAAAAAAATTCTCTCAATTCCTTCTGCATTTCTTAGCTGGAGTTCTATAAATAAGAACTTTTCATCAACTATTTGGTTTTCCTAACTTAGCAAATTTCTGAGTGATAGGAGTGTCTTTTGTTATTCGTAATGAACCCCTTTTGATCACACCTGAATTTATGCTAATGAGGTGGCTTGGAGTCTGGCCCCTGCGTAGCTTCAGGATGGAGCTGATCACCAGAAAGACCAAATGATTAGAGGGTTGGAACTTTCCAACCCACCCACTGACCTGACCTCCAGGAAAGGGGAGGGTGGGACTGGAGGTTAAGCCCTATAAAAACTCTCGAACTAGATTTGATGAGCTTCTGGGTTAGTGAACACCTTGAGGTGCTTTGACGGTGGCAATCCCAAAGAGAGCATTGGAAACTCCAAGCTCCCCCTCCACCATACCTTGCCCTATGCATCTTTTCCATGCATCTGCTCCTAAATTGTATCCATTATGATAAATTGGTAAACATAAGTGAAGTGTTTTCCTAAGTTCTGTGAGCCATCCTAGCAAAGTATAGAACCTTAGGAGGGGATTGTAGGAGCCCCCAATTTATAGCTGGTTGGTCAGAAGTACAGTGGCCTGGGATTTGCGATTGGCTTCTGAAGTCAGGAGCAGTCTTGTGGGCCTGAGCCTTTAAGCATGGGAGCGAAGCATCTCACTTAGCATGTGGGCCCTGGGGAAGCGCTGCTCCCCAGGGCTCCCTGGGTACTCCCCTATCCTAGAGATGTAAGATGCCCATGGAAACTGGCGCCCTCTGGGGTCCTGTTCAGCATCATGGGGATTAAGGAAAAGTCTGGCCTGAATTCCCTCTGCTCTATCTGGATTCCACTGGATTTGTAAGAGGGCTGAGATTTTCCCAAACTTCCCTCAAAGAGGGGAAATAAAGGTAGTTCCAAGGTGCTCATTTTGTGGGCTCTGAGGCAAGCTTGTTCTCATGGCTTTGTTTTCCTTCTCCAGCCCTGCTCTCCTCTTAGGACTCTGCACATCTCCAGGAGAGGAACCAGAAAGTTGATCAGTTCTGACAGTGCTCAAAACCATGCCTCACGTGAGTTGCTGTTTCTTCTTTCCTCCCTGAAGTGCGATCATTTTGTTGGGTTATATGAACACCAGATATATTTATTCCCATATTTTCTGCCTTGCTTAGTCCTGTAAAGGAACTGCTCCCAAATTTCTCCCATTCCAGTGAGTGATCGTAGCAAAGAGCTTCATTCTCCTCTAAGTGTTTTTCCCTGCACCAGATGGTATTCTGCCAGGAGCCCTGAGGAAGCAGAAATATCTCCCCTTAAGAGTAGTATTAGCACAGTGGTTTAGTGAGGTAGTTAAATGAGACACGTGACAGACTTTGATCTCTACAAACCTAGGTTTTCCACTTGGAAGTGACAGCATTTCTGCTGGTTGTTCCCAATCTCAGTGTGTGGTGAGATTTTTTTGTGAGGCCTTTGAAATTGGTTGGGGAACTGAGTCCTGAGAAGAAAGAGATCTTGCCTCTTGTACAGTTTCATGTTGCTGCTGTAACAAATTACTACAAACTTAGTGACTGAAACACAAACCTACTGTCATACTTCTGGAGGTTGGAATCTGAAATCAGTCTTATAGGGCTAAAATCAAGGTGTTGGTAGGTCTGTGTTCCTTCTGGAGGCTCCAGAGGAAAATCTATTTTCTTGCATTTCCAGCTGCTAGAGGCTGCTCACATTCCTTGGCTCAAGGGTCCCCTCCTTTTTCAGAGCCAGCAATCACATCATTCTGATCTCTGCTTTCATTATCACATCTCCTTTGACTCTTCTGCCTCCCTCTATCACTTAAAATACCCTTGTGATCCCATTGGGCCCAACCAGAAAATCCAGGATAATCTCCCCAAGATTCTTAATTTAATCACATCTACAAAGTCCCATTTGCCATGTAAGGTAACATACTCACAGGTTCCGGGGGTTAAGATATGGACATCTTTGCGGGGTCATTAGTCTACCTACCACATCCCTCTTGCCAAGAAACCAATGAGAGGCAAGGCTTACCTTGGAGTTGGCCAGAATGTGTCAGAGTGATGCCTGTGTGCACCTAGACTGGCATCCATCAGCCTGCTGTAGCCTAGGAACACAGAAAGTAGGAGCAAATAAAATCTGCCAGATGTATAATCTTTTGAGAATTTTAGATTCCTAGAGCTAAAGACATTAAAGAATTTGTTTTAAATACTCCCAAATAAGTAGATCATTACATCCATAAAGTGAAAATACTGTATGTCCGTTATATTTGGTGACATAATATAGTGACTTAATGAACTTGAATCTTCAAAAAGATTCTAAGTTACATCCAAATTCTATGTTCCAGTCCAGAGAGTTGTTAAAAAATGGTTTGGAAAGATTTCATCAATCTTGTTTATCCTTTTCTTTAAAGAGAGAAGTTAATTTCAGAAAGAACCCATTAGTTGAGAATTTATTTATTATTTATTGAGAATTAGAAAGCTTAAAGTGCTGTGTGATTGCATACAATATTTCATTCAATTGGGAAACTGCAATCATCTGGCCTTTTGTATTCTCAGACCTTTCTGGATAATGGAATTGTCCTAGTATACGTAGGAAGTTTTGTCTGTGGCAGTAGCAGTGATCAAGGATCATGTTGACACTACAGTTCAGGCACCCAATTTCCTTCAATGTTACAGGTGTTCGGCCATGGCATATTGTTTATTATATCACCCCCTTCCTTCAGTGCCCTCCTCCTTCTTATCTCATTTCACCTCAAAATCATCATCGTATTTTCACAAATAATAAATGGATTTGTTGTTTCAGTGGTTGGTAACTTTCAGGGATGTGGCCGTCAACTTCTCTCAGGAGGAATGGGAATGCCTTGACCCCATTCAGCGGGATTTGTACAGGGAGGTCATGGTGGAGAACTACAGCCACCTGATCTCACTGGGTAAGATCATTTTACACAGTTTTCAGAATTTGTCTCCCATACTTTCTGCCTCCTTCATTGTGAATTTCTGATTTCTATTCCCTAAGGAAACGTTTGAGTTTTTTAAAAGTAGAAGTAGACAGCCCCACTGTGTACCTTTTTATTTCTCACCCTTCGGACTTTCACATCTTCCTCCATCACTTCCTGTTAGTTTCTCTTCTTTGATGACCAATGGACTGGATTTGAATCTGGGACTCTTCATCCCATGACCATGTCCCGTTTCTTTTCTTTTAAGCTGGATGTTCGATCCCTAAGCCAGACGTGTTTTCCTTATTGGAGCGAGGGAAGGAGCCCTGGATGGTGGTGAGAGCCATGACAAGATGGAGCTCAGGTGAATAAGAGCTGGCCACACAGGATCAGCTATTGCTGATAATAATACAGCTGCTTTATGAAGTGACAACACTTTGCGATGTTTGTGTGAAGCTCCCTTCAAAGGCCTGTGGAAAGAAGACCTGAGACCTAGGGAGAGCAGGAAGGTGATATCGACATGAGCTCCCAAAGGAACTTCCTTTCCAACTCCCATTTACTGCTCTTCCTCCTACATTCACCCCACCCTTTAAAAAAAATTAAGTTATTTATTTATTTATCACGTTTGGCTGCATTGGGTGTTCGTTGCTGCACGCGGGCTTTCTCTAGTTGCGGTGAATGGGGGCTACTCTTCATTGTGGTGTGCAGGCTTCTCATTGCAGTGGCTTCTCTTGTTGCAGAGCACGTGCTCTAGGCGCCCAGGCTTCTGTAGTTCTGGCGCCCTGGCTTAGTTACTCTGCGGCATGTGGGATCTTCCTGGACCAGGGCTCAAACCCGTGTCCCGTGCATTGGCAGGCAGATTCTTAACCACTGTGCCACCAGGGATGTGCCCCCCTTTTGCTTTAATGAGGAAACTTTGGCTTCTTCCAAGACAATCGTTTTTTCTATTTCTTGATTAAGTTTTTTTCCAGTTTTTTTTTTATTTAGCTAGGTATCTCCAACCAGCAAACGTTTGTTGAGAGCTTATTGTGTTCTTAGATTAGGATGGACAGGGATGATCTCTCAGAGGAGGTAACGTTTGAACTGAGACCGAAAAGAAATTAGCAGTGTAAAAATAAGGCAAGTGTGTGTTCAGGCAGAGAGAACAGAAGTGCAAAGGCCCTGAGGAGAGGCTGAGCTTCCTTTATTTGAGGATCAGCAAGAAGGTCAATGTGGCTAGAACAGAGTGAGTGAAAGTGGAAATTAGAGATGAGGTCAGAGAAATAGGCAGAGATCAGATCATATGAGGCCTTGTAGGCCATTTCAAGGAGTGAGGTTTTATCCTAGGTATGATAGGGAGCCCTTGGAGATTTTGTGCAGATGAGTAGGGGATTATTGTTTAAAGATCACTCTGGGTGTTATGTGTAGGAAGACGGTAAGAATGGAAGCAAAAGACCAGTTAGAGGACTGGTTCAAGAGTCTGTATTACAGATAATAGTGGCTTGGAATGGGGTTTAATATGTGGAGGTGATGAGAATGGGTTATATTCTGGTTGTATTTTGATGGTAGGATTAATAGGACTTGCTGAAGGATTGGAAATAGAAAGAGGCATCAGAGTTTGGAAGCCTGCAGATGGAAGTTAAGAGTTTTGAGATGGGCATTTGAGATGCCCATTAGATATCTCCATAGAGAAGTTAGACACACATTTGAAAGCCTGCAGGAGGGTAGTCAGGACTGAAGAGACAAATATAGGATTAATCTCTTATGATGGGATGAGATGAGATTATGGAGGGATTGGTTTAGATGGAAAGCAAGGTAAATAAAGTCCAAGGGCTAAACCATGGGGCATTCCAACATTTAGCTGGGAAGAGGAAAATGATCCAGCAAAGGAAATTGAGGAGCTTCCTGATTAACCTGTGATCTAGGAAGTAACTGGGAATTCAGTGTACTGGAAGCCATGACAAACACAAGGAGAGAGTGGTTAACTGTGAAAGATACTGCTAAGAGCTCAAGTAAGATGAAGGCTAAAAACTGACTATTGGATTTGGCAAGATGAAGGATATTGGTGACACTGACAAAGTAGGTTTGGAAATGAGAGGAGCAAAAACCTGACTGTAGAGGATTAAAAACAGAATGAAGAAGAAATAAGTCAACAGTAAAAACTACAGTGGGATAGTGAGTTAACTCACCAGGCAGTGTGGAAGGCCCATTTGAGGAGCTCTCAAAGGTACAAACAGAGTTTTTAAATGCTTTAGAAGTTTTAAATAACAGTATTGTAATAGTGAGGAAAAAGAAGTATGATATAATAGTGAGGAAAAAGAAGTATGATATAATAATGAGGAAAAAGAAGTTTGATTCAAGTTTGTATATGTAACTACATAAAAGTGCAGGAAAAAAACCTGGAAGTAAATACAGCAAAATGTTAGTTATGAGGGTGGGAGTAAAGGGAAATAAAAAGTATAGACAGGAAGTACAGACAACTCTTTTGAGAAGTTTTGCCAGGAAGGAGTACAGTAAATGGATAAGAGCTGCAAAGTGAACCAAAGAATCAAAGGAGAGGTGGTTTTGTTTTGATTTCAAAGGAGAGTCTTTAAGATGGAGATAAATAATAGAGAGATGGTATAAGAGTAAATGAAATATGTGTGGTAGTGGTCAAAATGATGATTGCTCGAAACTGAACTTTTAGAGGTGTTGTGATTATTGGTAACAACAAGGTCTATTATATCTACTGTGGGAGAGGGTAGGTGGAAAGAAGTGAAGGAAAACAGTGTTTCAGGGGAAGCAGTGTGCTCAAGGTTTCAATCAGAGCAAGAAGGTGAAGAGAATAATCAGAAGGGAGGCTGAAGTTAGAGTACTTCTGGAAAGTACACTATGAGTTCCAGAAGGTCTGTTTGTTAGCATGCAGTAGAACATTGGGTCATAAAAGAGGATGTCCAGACCTGGATTGGGACGAGAGTCCTAGTGATGACCAAGGACCCAGGAAGCCAGAGCTTTTCAGAGGTAATTGGATACCCAGAGATGTCAAGC
This sequence comes from Phocoena sinus, assembly GCF_008692025.1. Lineage (NCBI taxonomy): Eukaryota > Metazoa > Chordata > Mammalia > Artiodactyla > Phocoenidae > Phocoena > Phocoena sinus. The sequence goes on from NC_045781.1 coordinate 13,964,064, forward strand.
ATTACAGGATTGGTCCTGAGTGGTCTCTTTGGGGAAGGTGGGTGCTTATTTCTGTTACAAACTAAGAGTGATGGGACTGTCACACTAAGAGTTTATGGAAATCAAGACCTTCCAGGAGAATCCAGCCTTAATAGCAGGATATGGAGGTCTTACCAGCACCAGAAGCTATGGGGGCCTTTCTTTTAGGCTGCAGTGAGTGGAGTGGTTGTCTTAATAGAAGAAAGAATTGTAGGTGCAGTGTTGCTAGAAGTCTGGGTTTGGGGAAGGCTTTTCAGGAATTGCAAAGGTCTGTGAAATTTCAGATGAGCCCTGAAAAGATGGAAAGCCAGTAGGGAGGCTGAGGGTAGAGGGAAGAGCATTCCTAGCAGAGGGAACAATGTACTGAAGGCTATAAGAGGATAGAGCCTGGTGTATATGAGATATTCAAAGAAGACCCTTGTAGTTGGAGCCTAGTAAGGGAGAGGTACCAGGTGTGAGTTTGGAGAAGCTGGCAGAAGCCAGGCCAGGCAGTACCTTCTAGGGGTTATGAAATGACCTGGTAGGCTGTGAGCAGCATTTGTTTTTGGTTGGTTTGTTTTTTAACATCTTTATTGAATGTGAGCAGCATTTGTTTTTATTTTTTGGTTTGGTTTTGTTTCATAAATAAAATAACACAGAAGAGAAAATAAAATAAAATATCAGAATGCATCACATGTAAAAAAGAAAATTTCATGACCTATTTGTCTTGTTTATGTTTGTGCATGTGTACTCACAATATAACATGCATAATAATATAACATGCATTTCTTATTGTGAGGTTGCAGTCAAAAGCAGTTTGAAAGATGCTACTAACAAGTTTGAATTTTATCCCAAAAGCATTTGCAAGCTTATGAAGAATCTTATATAGGACAGTGACATAATGTGATTTACACATTTAATATATTACTCTGACTGCCAGATGGAGATTAGAAGGAAGGTTCTCATGACGTTACTGAGTAGGTTATTGTCGTGGCTCAAATGAGAGCTGCTTCGGGCATCCTCAGAGTGTTGGCAGTGGTGTTGGGGATAAGGAAACAGATTCAAGAGCTATTTAGGAGATAGACTCAGTAGGACTCAAGGGGCTAAGAGTCAAAGGGGCCTTTCAATACGCCTTCTGCTTTTCAGACTCCATTTTGTTGTCTTTAGTCATCACCCCTTTTGCAGTTTTCCCAGTTATTCTTGCATTGATTTAATGACAATAAAAAGAACTACTTATTTGAATACATTTCATACACATTCCTCAACCTCAGCATGGTTTTAAGACTTGGGTATTCTTATCTTTACTTTCTTTATCACACTAGGTCGCCATTTAGCACCTTACCCTGTGTGGTCTCACAGTGCTTCCCACCCCAGAATCATTAGATTTATATTTCTTCCCATTTTTATTATCGTGTTACTATAACATGGAGAGCAGTTTGGAATCTAAACTGGATTTATCTGGTCCCTTACGCTGTTCCGTTAATCACCATATTCCAGTTGGTTTCTTTCCTACTGTCTTGTAAACCATATTGTGCTTCTCTGACAGAAAGTAAAAGCCAGATACTCTCATCCCAGTACATTTTGCTGACGAGTTGGTGTTAAATTGAGCCGTGTGGGGGTCTTTGTTTACAGTTTCATTGTACTTTACAGTTTATAGTTTCATTGTCCTTTACAGTTTACAGTTTCATTGTATTTTACAGTTTCATTGTACTTTTTAGCAAAAGCACGTTTTCCTCAGATTTCTGACTTTTATTTCTAAAAGACCATTTGAACTTGAATTTACTAATATATGTTTATTTTCTTACCCACTACCATCCTCTATTACACTCTACAGCCTATATTCAGTGTTTCCAGAGTGTGCCTGGGGCTCCAGTCACAGTGGATTGTGTTCTTCTACTTTTTAAAATTACACCCATCTCCCAACTTTGTTCAGAATAACATAAAATTTTCTTTAGTGTATAAAGTTGTCACTATTTCTAGAACATTATAGAACCTTATGCTTTTCTGGAAAATATGAGAACATTTGGCCTTGAGTAGAAGGTACTGGAAAGAAAGACCTGAAAAAATACATGAAGGGAAGAAGAAAACACTGTGTTTGTTTGCTTTCTGTGTTCTGGGGAATAGCTATAAAGAGGAATATTTTTCCTACGCTTGTGAAGCTTGAGGAATAGAAGGATCAACATAAATAAAGAAAATGTAATTCTAGAATTGCAAAGATTGAAACAAGAATGAAGAAGAAGGTGCAGATATAGAGAATAAAGACATGGCATGGACCCAATTAGAGTTTTCAGTGATAGTCTTTCTGAGCAGCTGGCATTTAAGTTAGTACGTTTTAGACGAAAAGGAACTGGCCTTGTAGAGAGCATTCCTGGCAGACGGAACAGCATGTGAGGGAGTCTAAAATGCATAAGAATTTGATAAGAGCCTATTACAGTGAGAGATGGGTGGCTTGGCCTAATGTGGTTGTAGTGGATGTGGTCAGATATTTGATAAATTTTGACAGGAGAGCTAATAGGATTTGTTGATAGGTTGGCTATCCACCCAGGCATTTGTTTGTTTATTTCCAGGGGTGTTTTTGTTGTAATTTTATAAGCTTCCTTGGTGATTCTAATCCACTCCAAAGTTTGAGAACCACTGACTTAATCTGTTTTCTTAATTATTTTCCCCCCTATAAATTCCCCTCATTCTATGTTCTCTCCTTGTGCCTTTTTTTAAATTGCGCAAAATTTTTAGCAATGTTTAAGCCATTCTGTTCTTATGAGAATTATCATTTTATCTACCTTTTTTTTTTTTGCGGTACGCGGGCCTCTCACTGTTGTGGCCTCTCCCGTTGCGGAGCACAGGCTCCGGACGCGCAGGCTCAGCGGCCATGGCTCACGGCCCAGCCGCTCTGTGGCATGTGGGATCTTCCCGGACCAGGGCACAAACCCGTGTCCCCTGCATCGGCAGGCGGACTCTCAACAACTGCGCCACCAGGGAAGCCCTTATCTACCATTTTTACCTTAGACAGTTCATTTCTTCTTACAAACAAAAACAGCAAGAATTTGTTTTCTTGTTATTTTACAGACTTGGAATACAGCTGTGAGACCAAAAGGTCATGTCCAGAAAAGGGAACTTATGAAATGGAATCCCTGCAATGGGAGAATATGAGGAAGCCTATAAGCCATAACCTTGAGTGCAATGATCTTGGAGAAAATACAGAGTGCAAAGGCAAGTTTGAGGATCAACAGAGAAGTCAGGAAAGACCATACATGCGCATGAAAATTACCTGTAAAGAAGAGGCCACTCAAAGCCATTCCATGTCCCCTATTCTTCATCAGACAAATCCTACCAAGGAAAAATTGTACAAATGTAAGGAATGTAAACAAGCTTTCAGCTACTTGTCATGCCTTATTCAACATGAGAAAAGTCATAATAAAGAAAAACACTCTGACGTTAAGAAATGTAGGAGGATCTTCAGCAAAAAGCCAACCTATATTCAACATCAGAGGATTCAGAATGGTGAGAAACCTTATGAGTGTATGGACTGTGGAAAGGCCTTTGGCCGTAGTTCTGATCTGATTCAACATCAGAAAATTCATACTAATGAAAAACCTTATCAATGTAAAGCATGTGGGAAGGCCTTTATTCGTGGTTCACAACTCACTGAACATCAGAGAGTTCATACAGGAGAGAAACCATATGAATGTAAGAAATGTGGAAAAGCCTTTAGTTATTGTTCACAATATACACTCCATCAGAGAATTCATAGTGGTGAAAAACCTTATGAATGTAAGGAATGTGGGAAGGCCTTTATTCTTGGCTCTCAGCTTACTTACCATCAAAGAATTCATAGTGGTGAGAAACCCTATGAGTGTAAGGAATGTGGAAAGGCTTTTATTCTTGGTTCACACCTTACTTATCATCAAAGAGTTCATACTGGTGAAAAGCCTTACAGATGTAAAGAATGTGGGAAGGCCTTTTTATGTGCCTCTCAACTTAATGAACATCAGAGAATTCACACAGGTGAGAAACCCTATGAATGTAAAGAATGTGGAAAGGCCTTTTCTCGTGGCTCACAACTTACTTATCATCTGAGAGTTCATACAGGTGAGAGACCCTATAAATGCAAAGAATGTGGGAAAGCCTTTATTTCTAATTCTAATCTTACTCAACATCAGAGAATTCATACAGGTGAGAAACCTTACAAATGTAAGGAATGTGGAAAGGCCTTTATTTGTGGCAAACAACTTAGTGAACATCATAGAATTCATACAGGTGAGAAACCCTTTGAATGTAAGGAATGTGGAAAGACCTTTATTCGTTGTGCATATCTTACTCAACATGAGAAAATTCATGGTGAGAAGCATTATGAATGTAAGGAATGTGGGAAGACCTTTTTTCGTACCACACAACTTACATATCATCAGAGAATTCATACAGGTGAAAAACCCTACAAATGTAAGGAATGTGACAGAGCTTTTATTTATGGCTCACAACTTAGTGAACACCAGAGAATTCATAGAGGTGAAAAACCCTATGAATGTAAGCAATGTGGGAAGGCCTTTATTCGTGGCTCACACCTTACCGAACATCTAAGAACTCATAATGGTGAGAAACCCTATGAATGTAGGGAATGTGGGAAGGCCTTCAGTCGTGGCTCAGAACTTACTCTACATCAAAGGATCCATACTGGTGAGCAACCCTATGCATGCATACAGTGTGGTAAAGACTTTAGACGTCATTCACAACTTATTCAACATATGAGGCTTCATAATTGAGAAAGCTTTATATATGATTTAATATAAGAAAGTCTTCACCCATCTTCAGCAGCTCTGGAATATTAGAGAACTCATGTTTGTAATGAAATAGGACATCCTTTTGATTGTGTTCAAAATCAACTCATTTTTAGAAAGCTTATATTAACTTCATGAATGCAGAAATAAATGACTTCTGGAACCCATTAAACATTTAAAAAAATCTCTATAACCCTGGAATGTAATGCTGAATTATATCCCTTATTGAGCACCATCTCTATTTTAATATTTCCTAACTGTGAAATTGGATAGGTTACTTAACTTCTCTGTGCCTCCATTTCTTTATGTGTAAAATACTATAATGGTATAATAATGATCAAATTGTAAGTGATTAAATACATGTAACTCCCTTTGGACAGTATCTGATACTCAGTGTTATTATCATTATTATTATCATCATCATTATTATTATCATCATTATTAATGCTATTAGAGAAGTCAAATGGTAGGAATATTTTATAAGTACCGTAGAAAGATGTAAACATTCTATTACCATCTATCCCCTTTTGAACCCAAATAATTTATTCTATGACAAGAGCTTTAGAACATAAAAAGAGTATGAAGGCCTCTATTTTACTTTTTTTTTTTTTTTTTTTTTTTTTTTTTTGCGGTAAGTGGGCCTCTCACTGTTGTGGCCTCTCCCATTGCGGACCACAGGCTCTGGACGCACAGGCTCAGCGGCCATGGCTCACGGGCCTAGCCGCTCCATGGCATGTGGGATCTTCCCGGACCGGGGCACGAACCCGTGTCCCCTGCATCGGCAGGCGGACTCTCAACCGCTGCGCCACCAGGGAGGCCCAAGGCCTCTATTTTAGAGCTCATAAATTTTGCTGCACCAGAAAATTCATACTGGAAAGAAACTCTATGGAAGAAATTTCTTTACGGTTGTAGAGCTTTTTTATAAAATCAAGGAGAGGTGATTTTTCTACAACAAATTACAAAAGCAGAAGTCATTATTCCACATTTTCTAATTACTACTTTAAGGATAAAAGAATTTACCAACAAAATGATAGCCAAGTTAACGCCATTAAAAAAAAAACCTATAAAATATTGTCTTAAATGAGAAATCAAAGCAAAATTTACCAACTACACTTTTTCCTCATTATCTGAACCTAATCTATTCTTGATAACTGGTTGAACAGTAAATTTTCAGATGCCCAAACTTCAGAGCCTACCTACATCCCAATACTTCAAATGGGAAAAATAATGTTTCCAATGCATTCAAGTACCCTACCCAATTTTCCCAAACATAATTTAAATTCAAGTTAAACCACTTACATGAATTCTCTCAGGGATTTCTGAATAATATAAAACATTTAAAACCCAGTTAACAAGTAACTAGTTAGCAGACATGTTTGTGCATGCAATTATTTTGAACATTATAAAGTATGAATTATGTTTTTCTTCTACACTTCAAGGAACAGATACTATGACGATATATAATGAAATGTATTAGTACATAATGGAAATAAATAATTAGTAAAATAAAAGAAAATAATAATAAAAGTAAAATAAAAGACATTGATAGAAGAATTGATACAAAATTTCCCAAGACAATACTTTTCCATATGCGAGGCACTCTACTGTTTTCTATTACATAGTCTGTAATGAACACTGCAGCCCACGTAGTTGTCTTCACAACTTAATATTCATATCCCCACTCTAAAAAACACTGGTTTTACATATATATTACAAAATTATAATCTAAATGTTAATCCACCATTTTTTAGACAACAACAACAGAAAAGATAAGTGTGATTGAGAACCATTAGAACACTCTGAATCATTAGGGTAACCACGGTGATGCCAATGCAGTCATGCATTCTCCACTCAGATTAGACAAACTATGCCATCATTGGTCAGTTGTTTACAATTCAGGGACTACCATCATTGCCCAACTAAATTTAAAGAAAATGTAAATAATGGAATGTAAGTAGAATGTTATGTACTACAATGATAATAGGTTATTGATAATACCTCTGACAAGTAATATATATGCATGTTAGCAGCCTTTTGCAGAAAATACCCAGAACCAGATTTTCCTAAGATATATTCAAGAAATAATAATCGGGGCTTCCCTGGGGGTGCAGTGGTTGAGCGTCCGCCTGCTGATGCAGGGGACACGGGTTCATGCCCTGGTCCGGGAAGATCCCACATGCCGTGGAGCGGCTGGGCCCGTGAGCCATAGCCGCGGAGCCTGCGCATCTGGAGCCTGTGCTCTGCAACGGGAGAGGCCACAACAGTGAGAGGCCCACGTACCGCAAAAAAAAAAAAAGAAATCTCCAAAATACCTTTGGAGAAGTGTTCTGCCTCATTGCATATAAGGCCATGCATGACCAAATTTTCTTATTGGCTTAATGAATTCCACTTTGAACAAGCCAAATTAAAAAATTGTAAGAAGTCCCACAATAAAGAAAATATTACCTTTGTTTAACCCATTGTTTCCCAGTCCTGACCATGAATCCCTTCTATTCCATAATACTTAATATTTTGTGTTGTGAACACACTTCAAGAAATCTATTCTTGACCAAAAGGAATACTTATAAGAGGAAATTTAAGGCATAATTGCAGTTATTTAAATTTAGTGGGTGGCATAATGCTTTTCTGTTCTACAATCAGTCACTAAACTATACAGGGACAATCCTTCTAGCTTAAATTTTCACAATCGTTTCCCTACTCTGTCATCTAGATCAATTTAGTAAGGTTTTTATTCTTGATGCTTTTGTTACAAGATTGTTTAACAGGAGAAACTTGAATGAATGCTAATTATCTCAGCACTGTTATGTTTATTTCATAAATCAAATTTTAAAACTTAGGGTTTACCTTTTAAGGTAGTGGGAGGGGATAGGAATGTACACTAATCAAAGGATTATTAAAGACAAATGGAAGCCATGGCTGCAATACTGGTTTAGTTGCTACTTTAAGATATATTGATACCATCATAACTGTTCAAAATTAAGCTTTATTTCCCTTACATGCATATAATTATTTCAAAAGTCATCACATTCCTCTTACAACATTCCATATTAAAGTTTATGCCATACCAGAGAAATAGTGCAAAAAATTAAAAAATAAATCACCTTCACTATCTCCCAACCATCTACTGTTAAAACTTTGGTTTTTATTTTTGGTTGTTTCCTTCTTTTCTCAAATATGGCCCACATCTGAATGTAATAAGAGTATGTTTTAACGGAATAAGTACCATTTATCTGTAACTTGCTTTATTTTGTGTAAACTTTAAAAAATATGTATATATAGTTAGTTGCACCAGGCCTTAGTTGCAGCAGGCGGGCTCCTTAGTTGCGGCTCACTGGCTCCTTAGTTGTGGCACATGGGCTCCTTAGTTGCGGCATGCAAACTCTTAGTTGTAGCATGCATGGGGGATCTAGTTCCCAGACCAGAGATTGAGCCCGGACCCCTGCATTAGGAGCGCAGAGTCTTATCCACTGCACCACCAGGGAAGTCCCTCTTTTAACTTTTTATTGTAGAAAATTTCAAATGTATACAAAAATAGAATAGTAAAATGAACAGCCGTGAACTTACCACATATTTTTAATAATCACTCATTTTTTGCCTTTCTTGTTTCATCTTCCAAATATTTTTGGCTAAGATATTTTAAAGTCAAGCCAGTATATTATGTCATTTGCCCTCTACATATTTCAGTGTGTATCTTGAACAGCTGACTTATTTTACAAATTTTATTAATTATAGTTGGTTTATCTGAGTAGGATTTAACTGAGGTCTGCGCATTGCATTTGGTTGGTATGTCTCTTGTGCACCTTGCTTTTCTTATTAAAAATGCCTACAGTAAAACAGGAACATTGTAACAGCAATGCCATGATATATCCTACCCATTCCCCCCAAGCTGGGTATTCGGGTAATTTCTTTCTTTTTCTTTTTTGTTTGTTTGTTTGCAGTGTAAAACCAGGAGATTTTTAAATTCATGGTCATTTGTGGGGTTTTTTGTTTGTTTTATGGTATGTGTGTGTGTGTGTGTGTGTGTGTTTATTGGAGTATAGTTGCTTTACACTGCTGTGTCAGTTTCTGCTATACAGCAAAGTGAATCAGCCATGCATATACATACATGCCCTCTTTTTTGGATTTCCTTCCCATTTCTAGTTTACCACAGAGCACCGAGTAGTATTCCCTGTGCTATACAATAGGTTCTCATTAGTTATCTATTTTATACATAGTAGTGTATATATATCAATCCCAATCTCCTAATTCATCCCACCTGCACTTCCCCCTTGGTATCCATACATTTGTTCTCTACGTCTGTGTCTCTATTTCTGCTTTGCAAATAAGATCATCTTTACCATCTTTCTAGATTCCACTTATATGCATTAATATACCATATTTGTTTTTCTGACTTAACTTCACTCAGTATTACAGTCTCTAGGTCCGTTCCCATCTCTGCAAATGACACAATTTTGTTTTTTATGGCTGAGTAATATTCCACTGTATATATGTACCACATCTTCTTTATCCATTCCTTTCAGGTAATTTCTTTGTTGCTACAAACCAGTGCAATAAATATCCTTATATGCTTATTTTTGCATGTTGTTTTTTTATTTCCATAGACTATATTTCTACAGATTAGACTGCTAAATCAAATTATGTGTACTTTTTCATATTAACAGATTATGCCAAATTTTGAAAAAGTAAATTTACATTCTCATCATTAATGTATGAGAGTATTCATTCCCCATAACATCAGCAGGGGCAAAAAATATGGGATTCCTTTGGAGTCATGATGGAATAACAGGTTTGGACCGGACCTGATCCCTGACAGAGAGAAACAAATGAAGTGAGCAACATGATCACACCAACTTTCCACCTAGAGACACATTCTGGATAATGAGAAAGGTGGCCCCAAATAGACAGAGCATCCTGCTGTTACTGTGTTGAGAAGATGAGGATCATGAGACTGACGTGCCTGCAAGCTGCAGGGTAGTTATGTTGAGGAGGGAGCGATACAGAGAAGAGTTTCAGAAATGTACAAAAGAGTACATTTTAATCTTTCCTAAAAGAAGTAGGGTGTGATCCTACAAGACCAGGCAAAGAGTAATTAAGGAGCTGCTAGTTGGAAAATGCCCAGAGCTGATACAGAGCAAAGATATGTTCTAATTCTGACCCTGATGGGATGGTCACCCATACTATTTATTAGGTAGCCCAGAAGAGTTTTGTATTAGGAGTAGAGCTAAACTATCTGTAAAGCAAACACTTCAGACCTATCCTAAACTGCTTTTTAAAAGCTTCAAAAGAATCAAGCCAACTTGCAAGTAATGTAACTGCCTGCAGAGCAAAGCTCAACACTTTAAAAGAATAACAATAACCACCATTTAACAATGTAAATTCCACAATGTCCAGTATCTATACAATGAAGTAGAAAAATGTGACAGAAGACCAGGAAAAATCAGCCAGTTGGCCCATACTGAAATGGCAGGGAAAATGGTATTAGTATAACATTATTAAAGAAGCTGTTATACTCGATATACTGAAGACTTTTTAAACCATAAACATAATGAGAACAGAAATGGAAGATATATAAGAGAACAAGAGGGAACTTCTAGAAAAGAAAACTATCCAAGAAGAAAATTTTATTGCGAGATTAAACACAATAGATAATAATCAGTGAACTTAATCAGTGAACTTAAAAACATTCCAGGAAAAATGAAGCACAGAGAGAAAAAGACTGAAAGAAGAGATCCCCAGTGACCTTTGGGAAAATATAAAGAAGTTTAAGATACATATAAATGGGGCTTCCCTAGTGGCGCAGTGGCTGAGAGTCTGCCTGCCGATGCAGGGGACATGGGTTCGTGCCCCGGTCCGGGAAGATCCCACATGCCGTGTAGCGGCTGGGCCCGTGAGCCATGGCTGCTGAGCCTGTGCGTCCGGAGCCTGTGCTCCGCAACGGGAGAGGCCACAACAATGAGAGGCCTGCATACCACAAAAAAAAAAAAGAAAAGAAAAAGAAAAAAAGATACATATAAATGGAATGTCAGGAATATGGTGCAACAGGATGTCCTGGACCCTCTTTTCCCCAACAAACCCACTGATTCTGCAATTCATGGGAAAATTCTCTTTGTGAGAAATCTAGAAACTAATTGACAGGCTTCTGCACACCAAGAAAATGCAAAACCCGACTGACCAAAACTTGTAGGGAGGTATGGGACACCCTCCCGCCAAAGCCTCAGTCCCTGGTGCAATACCAAATGATCAGTGAGAAACCCCCTAGCTACCAGCCTCACACAGGGGAAGAAAGCAGATAGTTCATACATCCTGCACTCTAGGGAGCTCCCCAAAATACTGGCTACTGTCTCGCCAGTCATGGAGCTCCGACAGATCCAGCAAAGTCTAGTCACCCAGTGGAAAATGGAGATGGTGGCTTTGGCTGGTAGACACCATAGATCCTTGCCTCTGTTCAGCAAAGTGAGCAGATGAGAAATCCCAGCCCTCAACTTCACTGTGGGGAAGGAAAGAGTTGATCCATGTGTTCAATACTCCAATTTTGCTGGGGCTACCCAAAGAGCTGGCATCTTACATAACAGTCTTAGAAGTCTGACAGGTATGACACAATCTATCCAACTGGGGGAAAACAGACAATGGTTTGTTTTGGTAGACACCATAACTCCCCATCCTCAGCTCAAGAAGAGTGAGTGGGCAAAAATCACAGTTGTCTACTTCTTCCTTGGGAGGGAAAGAGTGTGGAGAGCCTCCCCCAGAATATCTGGACAGGCTGATTGTTAGGGGTCTTCTTTTCCAAAGGAGACATAAAAATGGCCACAGGCACATGAAAAGAGGTTCAACATCATTAATTATTAGGGAAATGCAAATCAAAACCATAATGAAAGTTTACCTTGCACCTGTTATAATGGTTATTATCAAAAACACAAAAAGTAACGTGTTGGAAAGGATGTGAAGAAAACGGAACTCTTGCACACTGCTGGTGGGATTGTAAATTGGTGCAGCTGCTATGGGAAACAGTATAGAGGTTCCTCAAAATATTAAGAATAGAACCGTCGTATGATACAGCTATTCCACTTCTGCATATTTATCTGAAGGATACAAAAGCATTAACTTGAAAATATATGTGCATGCTATGTTTACTGCAGCATTATATACAAGTCAAGATATAGAAATTACCTGTCTCCGTTGATGGATGAATGAATAAAGAAGATATGGGGTATATATATTTATAGGAATACTACTCAGTCATAAAAAAGAATGAAATTTTGCCATTTCTGACAACATGGATAGACCTCGGAGGCTATTGTGCTAAGTGAAATAAGTCAGAAGGAAAAAGACAAATGCCATATAATTGTTACTCATATGTGGAAACTCAAAAACAAAAAGCAAAACAAAAAATGAACAAAACAAAATAAAAACAAAGTCACAGATACAGAGAATAGATTGGTGATTACCAGAGGAGAAGTGCTCTGGAGGGTGGGCCGACGGGTGAAGGCAGTCAATTGTACGGTGATGGATTGCAGCTACATTTTTGGAAGTGACCACTTTTTAGTGTATGGAGATGTTGAATTATAATGTATACCTGAAACATATAATAATTTTTAAAAAGAAGATGAGGAGAGAGAACAGGGCAGAAAGAGTATTTCAAGAAATAATGTTTGAAAATTCCCAAATTCAGTGAAAAACAAATCTACACATTCATTAAAGAGATCCAGATTCAGAGACACCATAAACTGTCAAAAGCTAAGACATAAAAAGAGAATCATGAAAGCAGCAAGGAAGAAGAAATTCAACATGTACGAGGGATCCTCAGCAAGACTAACAGCTGTTTTCTTATCACAAACAATAACTACCAGAAGGCAGTGTGATGATATATTAAAAGCACTGAAGGAAAAATAGTGCCAACCAAGAATTCTATATCCAGTGAAAGGTAACTACATAGGCAAATATAAAAGACAATATAAATGTACAGTTTGTTTGTAACTCTTTTTTTCTCCCATTTCATGTAGAAGACAACTGCATAAAGCAAGAGTTACAAATACATTTTTGATCAGCGTGCTATGTATAAAGATGTAATTTGACAATAACAGCACGAGAGAAAGAAGAAAATGGAACTGTAGAGAAGCAAGTTTTTAGATACAATTTTAATTAAATTGCCATTAATTTGAAACAGACCATTATAAATAAAGATATTTATTGCAATCCCCACAAAAAATAGCTGAATAAAAAGTACTAAAAAATGACAATGGAATTATAATGACAAGATAGAAAAATGTCTAACACAAAGGAAGGCTGTAATGGAGGAATAGAGGGAAAAAAAGATGTAAGACATAGAAAACAAGTAACAAAATGGAAGTTCTTTCTCATGAGTATAGTAAAAGTAAATAGATTAAGCACTCCAATTAAAGGTAGAGGTTAGCAGAGAATTTAAAAATATGATTCAACTATATGCTGAATACAAGAGACATTTAAGATTCAAAGAAAAAATTTCAGAACTGAAGGACAGAAAAAAAGATATACCATGCAAACAGCAGAAAAACAAAACTGGAGGGGCTATACTACTACCAGATAAAACATACGTTAAAACAAAATGATCAGAGACAAAGAGGTACATTCTATAATTAAAAAGCGTCAATCCAATCAAGAAAACATACAATTAGAAGCATATATGCAGGGACTTCCCTGGTAGTCCAATGGTAAAGAATCCACCTTCCAATGCAGGGGACGTGGGTTCGATCCCTGGTCAGGAAACTAAGATCCCACACGTCACAGGGCAACGGGGCAACTAAGCCCACGCGCCACAACTACTAAGCTCACGCACCTCAACTAGAGAGGCTGCGTGCCGCAAACTACAGAGCCCATGGGCTCTGGAACCCACGTGCCATAGCTACAGAGCCCACGTGCCTTGGAGCCTGTGCTCCACAACTAGAAAGAAGCCCACGTGCCACAACAAAGAGCCCCCATGCCTCAACGAAGATCCTGCATGCTGCAACTAAGACCTGACATAGCCAAAAACAAAACAAAACAAAACAAAAAAAACATATATGCACATAACCCAGCAACCCAAGTGTCCAGCACTAGATGAATGAATAAACAAAATGTGGCAGATACATAGAATGTAATATTATTCTGACTTTAAAAAGAAGGAAATTCTGACACCTGCAACAATATGGATAAACTTAAAGACAAAATGTCAAAATATATGAAGCAAAATTAAAGGGAGAAATAGATAATTCAACAATAATACTTGGGGATATCAACAGTTCACTTTCAATAAGGGATAAAACAACTGAGCAGAAGACCATCAAGGAAACAGAGGATTTAAACAACATAACCACCTAGACTTAACAGACATGTATAGAAACTCCAACCAACAAGAGCAAAATACACATTTTCCTCAAGTATATATGCAATTTTTGCTAGGATAAACCATATTTTAGGCTAGAAAACAAGTCTCAATAAATTTAAAAGGATCTAAATCATACAAAGAATGTTCTCCAGTCATAATTAGAAATGAATAATAGAAGGAAATGTGGGGAATTGACAAATATGTGGAAATTAAACAATAGTCTTAAACCAATGGGTCAAAGAAGAAATCACAAGAAAAATGAGAAAATACTTTGAAATAAATGAAAATGTAAATCCAACACAACAAAACTGGGAAGCAGCTAAAGCACCATAAAGAAGGAAACTTACAGCTGGTAAATGCTCGTGTAAAAAAAGAATAAAAACCATATGATCCAGAAATTTCACTTTTTAAAAAAATGTAGTATTATCTTTAATTAAGTACAAAGACTTTTCCAATCATGTCACCTACAGATCATTTTATCCACTGCTCTGTTTGGCCGCCAGTCTCTTGTCGCTCTCCTCAGCAGTGATAAAGTGGATACCCTTTCCATGGGGAAGAGAGATCCATGGTTTGTTGTCTTTGCCAATAACGAAAACTTTGCAGAGCCGGGTGGCAAAGGTGTTGCCTTTGGCGTCTTTCTTATGAATTACATCAAAAGAACCAGGAGGGCTTCCCTGGTGGCGCAGTGGTTGAGAGTCCGCCTGCCGATGCAGGGGACACAGGTTCGTGCCCCGGTCCGGGAAGATCCCGCATGCCGCGGAGCGGCTAGGCCCATGAGCCATGGCCGCTGAGCCTGCGTGTCCGGAGTCTGTGCTCCACAACGGGAGAGGCCACAAGAGTGAGAGGCCCATGTACCGCAAAAAAAAACACAAAAAAAACCCCAAAAAACCAAAAAAAAAAAAGAACCAGGATGTCTCTCTTGGTTAGTGATCACACCAATTCTTCCCAGGTTAGCACCTCCAGTCACCATGCACAGGTTACCAGTGTCAAATTTGATAAAGTCAGTAATCTTGCCAGTCTCCAAATCAATTTGAATGGTGCCATTCACCTTGATGAGGGGATCAGTGTAGCAGATGGTGTGAGTATCATGGGGAACCAGATGAGGATTCCTTTTGTCCCCACAAAGATCTTTCTCACTTTGCACAACTTATACTTGGCCTCCTTCGGTGTAATATGATGAATAGCAAAGTGACCCTTGGTGTCATAGATCAGATGAAAATTCTCTCCAGTCTTGTCAATGCTGATGACATCCATAAAATCAGTGGGGTAGGTTATATCAGTGCGGACCTTGCCATCAATCTTAATAAAACGATGTGTGCATATCTTCTTTACTTCATCTCCCGTTAGGGCATACTTAAGTCTGTTCCTTAGGAAAATGATTAGGGGGAGACATTCCCTCAGCTTGTGGGGACTGGTAGATGGATGAGGAGCAAACACACCAGTTTACCCAGCATCCAATGCTTTGGAGCTGATATGCGCTTCAGGTGCTTCTTGGGACCATGAGCCACGGCTACACTAGGCACGAAAAGAGCCAGCAATTTCACTTCTGAGTGAAATTATAAGTGATGGTTAGGCCATTTTTAAATTAATTAGTTAATTAATTAATTTAGGAAATGTTTTCAACGAAGAACACTTTTTAAAAATATATTTTATTATTATTTTTTGGGCTGCGTTGCATCTTTGTTGCTGTGCACAGGCTTCCTCTAGTTGCGGCTAGCAGGGCCTACTCTTTGTCGTGGTGTGTGGGCTTCTCATTGTGGTGGCTTCTCTTGTTGTAGAGCACAACAGGCTCTAGAGCGCAGGCTCAGTAGTTGTGGTGCACAGGCTTAGTTGTTCTGTGGCATGTGGGATCTTCCCAGACCAGGGCTCGAACCAGTGTCCCCTGCATTGGCAGGCGGGTTCTTAACCACAGCACCACCAGGGTAGCCCAGGTCATTTATATTTAATGTAACTAATTACATGTTAGGATTTAAAGTCTGACATTTTATCATTTGTTTTCTGTTTGTACCCTTTTTTTTTGTGCCTTGGTTTCCTTGTGTTGTTTGCCTATGGATTACTTAAACATTTTCTTTAGACTTGTATCTTTTGAGTATATCCCTTCATGTGATTTCTAATTATATATATATATAGGATATTATATTATTAGTAATATTGTACTACTAATATCAACTTTTACCAGTTCAAGTGGACTGTAGAAACATTACTGTTAGGTTACTTTATACTCTCCCCTTTATAATACAGTTGTCTTAAAAATCACCTTTACATATTTCAAGAACCATATGAGACAATATTTTCAGAAAAACATGATTTAAAAATGTTAAAAGAGGATAGTCTATTATGTGTGCACATATATTTACGATTTTCTTGCTCTTTCTTCATTGTTAATGTTCCAAGTTTTCTTGTTATAATTTTCTTTTTGGATAAATAAATTTATTTATGCATTTTTTAGAGCAGATCTCCTGGTGATATAGTCTGATTTTCCTTCATCTGAGTATGTCAGATATATTACTTTCCTTCCTGAAGGATATTTTTACTGGTTGTAGAATATTGGGTTGAAATTTCCTTTCTTTTATCATTTTTCTTTTAGATCAAAAAATATGGGCTACTTCCCTGGCCTTCATGATTTCTGATGAGAAACGCACTGGCATTTGAATGATTGTTGTTCTACAGCAATGGTTCTCAACTGAGAACAGTTTCGCACCCAAGGGAATATTTGGCAATGCCTGGAGACATTTTGGGCTGTCACAACTAAGAGTTGCTACTGGTTTCTAGTGGATGGAGGCTAGGGATGTTGCAAAATAGCCTACAATAATAATATTGTAGCCCCCCACAATAATAATTATTTGACAGAGTTGAGAAACCTTGTTATATAGGTTTCATTTCTCTCTGGGTGCTTTCAGGATTTTTTTTTTTTGTCTTTAGCTTTCAGAAATTTGAATATGGTGTATCTAGATGTGAATTTCATTGGATTTAGCCTATATAATATTTACTCATCTTCTTGAATCTGTAGGTTTATGTCTTTTGTCAAATTTGAGAAGTTTTTTTTTAAGTATTTTAAATTTATTTATTTTAATTTATTTTTGGCTATGTTGCATCTTTGTTGCTGCACACGGGCTTTCTCTAGTTGTGGTGAGCAGGGGATACTCTTCGTTGTGGTGCACAGGCTTCTCATTGCGGTGGCTTCTCCTGTTGTGAAGCACAGGCTCTAGGTGCACGGGCTTCAGAAGTTGTGGCACATGGGCTCAGTAGTTGTGGCTCATGGGCTCTAAAGCACAGGCTCAGTAATTGTCGTGCACGGGCTTTGTTGCTCCGCAGCATGTGGGATCTTCCCAGACCAGGGCTCGAACCCGTGTCCCCTGCATTGGCAGGTTGATTCTTAACCACTGTGCCACCAGGGAAGTCCCAAACTTGAGAAGTTTTTAAACCCTCTTTCTTCAAATATATTTTCAGCTCCGCTTATTCTCCTCTCCTTCTGGGATTCTGATACAAATGTTAGATCTTTCATTGTTGTCCCTAAGGTCTAAGAGCTTCCACTTTTTTTTTTTCAATCTATTTTCTCTCTGTTGTTCAGAATGGATAATTTCTTTTGATGTATCTTCAAGTTAATTGATTACTTTCTTTGTCATCTCCATTCTGCTACTGTGCCCATCCCAGTGATTTTAAAAATTTAGTTATTGTATTTTTCAGTTCTAATATTTATATTTGGTTCTTTCTTGTATCTTTTCTTTCTTTCCTGATATTCCCTCTCAATCTTTCTCTCTCATTTGATTCAAGAGTGTTTTCAAATGCTTGTTGCATTTTTACGACAACAGCTTTAACTCATGATCAGACAACTACATCTGTCGTTTGTTCCCATTCACATTTAGATTTTTCTGGTTCTCAGTATAAGATTTTAAAAAATTGTTTCCTTGACATTTGAAGTATTAAGTTATGAGACTCTGGTTCCTATTTTTGTGTGTTTGACTTTTTAATTAAAACTGTCAAAATGTTTTCCAAAGTGTTTGTATTGTTTAAATTCCCATTAGCAATGTATGAGATTCAGTTTTTCCTCATCCTTTGCAACATGTGGTATATTCAGCTTTTTAAATGCTAACTATTCTGATAGGTGGCATAATATTTACTTATCTGTTTTAATTTGCATTTCTCTAATGACTAATGACGTTGAATATCTTTAGATGCATTTATTTGACATCCGTATATGTTCTTTGGTTATATATTTGTTCAAATCTTTTGCTCATTTTTAAATTGGAGTATATTATTGGGTTTTGAAAATTCTTTTCATATTAAAATCCTTTATCAAGTATGACTGGAAAATATTTTTCCTAGTTGGTGGCTAACCTTTTCATTTTCTTAACAGTGTCTGTTGAAGAACATAAATTTTCAATCTTCATGAATTATTATCATATTGTTCTTTAAATTTCAGTATAATGCCCAAGAAATTTTTGCCTAACCCAAAGTTCTATAAGTTTTATGGTTTTAGGTTTTACATTTTATATCTATGATAAATTTTAGTTATGTTTAATATGGTGTGAGGTATAAACCAAAGCCCTTTTTTTGCCTATGCATATTCATTTCTTCTAGCACTATTTGTTGAAAAGACCTTTATCCATTAAGCCACCTTTGCACCTTTGCCACAAATCAGTTGTCCATATACATGTTTGAGTTTATTTCTGAACTCTTTTCTGTTCCATTGACCTATTTGTCTATCTTGATTACAATAACACACAATGTTGAATTAGTTTAGCTTTATAATAAGTCTCAAAGTCAGGTAGCCCATGTCCTTCAACTTTGTTATTATTTTTCAAAGTTGTTTTGCCTGTTTCATGTCCTTTGCATGTTCACGTGTATTTTAGAATCAGTTTACACACACACACACACACACACACACACACAAAGCTGAAAGCTTCCTGATATTCTGGTTGGAATTCCATTTCATCTACAAGTCAATTTGGAAAGAACTGACAACTTAATAGTATGAAGTCTTCCAATTTCTGAACATAGTCTCTCTCTCCCCCCGCTTATTTAGGTCTTCTTTAAGTTCTCTCAGCAGTGTTCTTTAATTTTCATGGTATATACCTTGCACTTTTTCTAGAGTTGTCACTAAGTATCTAAGTCTCTTGAAGGTGTTCTAAGTGCCATTTTAAAAATTCAAGCTTCAGAGTGTTCACTGCTAGTACATAGAAAATAATTTATGTATACTAATCCTTATCCTGCAACCTCACTAAACTCACTTATTAGTTCTAGTAGCTTTTTTTGTAGATGCCATCAGATTTTTTTCATATAGACATTCACATGTTAATGTAGTTTTATTTCTTCCCTTTCAATCTGGATACTTCCCCCCTCCCCCTGCATTGGCCAGAGCCTCTAATACAATGCTTAGTATAAGTGTTGAGACCAGACATCTTTCTGTTGTTCCTGGTAGTAGGTCTTTCACCATTAAGTATGATGTTAGCTGTTGGCTTTTCAGATACTCTTTATTGCTCAAGGAAATTCCTTCTTTTCCTCTTAGCTGAGTTCTTCTCATTAATGGATGTTGGATGCCTAATACTTTTTTACTGGATACCAGACAAAAATTTTGCCCTGTTAGGTGCTGCATATTTTTGTATACGTATAAATACTTTTTATCTTTGTTTGAGATGCCATTATTTGGAAAGTTTGATCCTTTTGAGGTATACTTTTAAGCTTTCTCAGGTGGTCTCAGAGTAGGGCTTAGTCTATGGCAAAATTTCCCCAAAATTGAAGTAAAATCCTCTGAGTACTCTACTTGATGCTATGTGAAGTCTCAGATTTTCCACTTTGGCTTTTGAGAGCAGGAATTATTCCTACACCTCTATGAGCTCTATGTAAGTTCCCTCCAATTCTTTCAGGTGGTGATTTTTCCCTGGCTTAAGGTAGTTTTTTCACATAAGTGTATTGATGAGTACTTAAGGGAAATTCTCTGCAGATCTCTGGAAATCTTTGTGTAATTCTCACCTTTTTGATGTTCTGCCCTGTAAATTCCAACGACATTGGCTTCTTTGGACTTCTCATCCCATTTCAACACTGAGAGATCACTGGGCTCCACCTTGGTTACCCCTCCCAGCAATAAACTGTGCAATCATAGGGGTCATCTCATTTCTTCTCTCAGGGATCATCATCCTTCATTGGAATTGAATATTTAAAAATGTTCAATGTCTTGAAAACTATTGTTTCACCTATCTTGTGCACCCTTTTAGTTATTTCAGCTGTTCAAGTAAATCTGGCCAATTTTTCCATCTTGGTCAGAAGCAGTCAACTGTTCAGTCTTTTAATGGTGACTGTTGATTAACAGGATTAATAAAATTAATGTGAACACGTCAGACTTTTCCTTTCTGGTTAAATTTAAAATGTTTTGTTTAGGAAATATACTGTACTCTGTTGTTATGAAACATTCTCAGATGTTGTGTTCTAAAAGTTTTGTCTTTTGCTTTTAAATCATCAGTCCATCTGGAATTCATTTCCATGTATTATTCCATGACTGCTTGATTGCATTCTTATATGGATACTCAATTGTTCTAGAACAAGTTATTGAAGAGGTGTTCATTCCCCAGAGCTCTGTATTGCCACCTTTATAACTAATTAAGTGGTCCTATAAGAATGGATCTATTTCTGACATCCTTGTTTGGTTCCATTGGTCTATATATCCATATGCATGATACCATACTGTATTACTATCTATACATTTATTTCTTAATATATGATAGAATGTCCTTCCCTGTTGTTCTTATTCTTTAATAGTGTCTTTCTTATTCATGACCCTTTGCATTCCCATATAAATTTTAAAATCAACTGGTTAAGTTTTGAAAAATTCCTGTTGTCATTTTTTAAGTTGGATTTGCTTAAATCTCTAGGTCAATTTTGAGAACAGGCAACTTTACAACATTGATTCTTTAACATATTACTGGGGTAAAGAGCTCATTTTATCCAAGTCTTTGAAATGTTCTCTTAATATGCTTTCATTGTTTTCTGTAGAGGTCTTTTGTTATACTTATTCCTATCAGTTATTTTTTGTTTGTTTTGCGGTATGCAGGCCTCTCACTGTTGTGGCCTCTCCCGTTGCGGAGCACAGGCTCCAGATGCGCAGGCTCAGCGGTCATGGCTCACGGCCCCAGCCGCTCCGCGGCATGTGGGATCTTCCCAGACCGGAGCACAAACCCGTGTCCCTTGCATCGGCAGGCGGACTCTCAACCACTGCGCCACCAGGGAAGCCCCAATTATTTTTAATGCTATTGCAAATGTGTACTTTAAATTTTTAATTTTCTTTCTTTCCTTAATAGGAGAACCAAGAAAAGAACCCTAGAATTTTGAAGCAAACACAGACCTCTTCCAGATGCCTAATTTTACCCTAAGAGATACTGCTTGTCTAACCAGAGGACAATACATGACCATACGTGTCGAATTTTTCACCACGAAGTTGGTATTATTTGTTCTTTCAAGACGTCTGGGATGCGTGCAGAGGTCCATCATTAATTTTTGAAGATACAGTTTCACAAGTAATTGGCCCAGACTCCCATATGGCATCTATTCTCATTGCTACTTCTCCCACAGATAACATCTATAGCCCCATGGGCAACATGATCCGTTGACTAAGGAAGAAAACTTAAGCATGTTACATTGGCCGAGCCATAGACTTCTGCAGCTTTATATTTCTCCATGAGCAGAGTATGAAGATATCTGTGTGCTATGTGAATGCTCACCAAAGTGCATCCATTTTAGAGAAGACTCCAGAGAAGTAGACAGAATGTCAGTCAACCTCTTTACCCAGCTCCACTACCATTCTCTCAGTTGTAATGAATGGCAGGGATGGAGGTTATACATAGGAACATTGACTTCCTTTCAACAAGACTAATCTGGATATTGCCACTGCTGAGTGCCCAACCTGCAAAAGTTTAAACAGAAGCCTGATGTCACTTTTCTCTAGAAAAGGGCAGTCACCCTTTTGGTGATATACTGACTACACTGGAACACTTTCATAATGGAGGGGGACATGATAGCCAT
Source organism: Phocoena sinus (assembly GCF_008692025.1). Taxonomy (NCBI): domain Eukaryota; kingdom Metazoa; phylum Chordata; class Mammalia; order Artiodactyla; family Phocoenidae; genus Phocoena; species Phocoena sinus. Next base: position 13,986,192 of record NC_045781.1, read on the forward strand.
AGGGGATGGGGGAGAAACAGGTGATTAATTAAGGATTTTCTATTACTATCCACCATTGAGGGACTTACTGAATGTATTATTCACCATCATAATCCCATGTAACAGTGGTTCTAAATGAATACATAATTTTAAAGCAAAATAAATAAGGTAGTGGTGACATAACAATGAGATTTACCTGTCTTACCATGGATCCCATCAACCCAAAGTAGTCTGTCGTAATAGAATGGCAGAATAATTGTAAACGTAATTATTGTGCCATCTGGCAGGAAAAAACCCTTGTTTAGGTTGGAGTACTGTTCAGGATGTTGCTGTTTCTCAAAAAAACAGAATAGATAGGTCTAGGAAACAAAGAATGGAGCAGGTCCTTTCATTATTACATCTCAGCAGGCCCAGTAACTAGTGTTCATACCCAACCACTAATATTTTTGCTTTCCATTCCTATTTTGGGCTTTGCTATTTCTGAATTCTTAGTTCCAAAAGAACCTTCTGCTAGGGGGCAGAATGACTCCAATGACCTTATAACTGAATCTGCCATTTTGCCATTTGAGGCTCTTATAACAGTGACAAAAAAGCAAGGGAAAGATGTCAAAGAATGACATCCACAGAAAATCATCCTGATTATCAAAAAGGAGGCAGGAAAAAGTATGTTTGGAACCCAGAGAAAAACTCTGTGGTGTTTCTAGTACTTCCATGTTCACTGGTAAAAATTAATGGATTACAATAGCAACTCCAAAGAGAGAGGATGAATAGCTCAGACCTTCAGGAACAAAGTTGTCAACCCAACAATAACTCCCAGCTGAAAGTACAATGTTAATGGTAGAGTCCAGGCAGTGGGCATATGCTGTCTACTGTAATATTCTTTCAGCTTTTCTGTATGTTTGAAAATTTTATAATAAAATCATGGACAAAAAAAGGGATGGAGGGGACATAATCTGCGATGCTGTTAACAAAGGGAACATGAAATAAGTATCTGAAGGAAATATTAAATATCGATTATAGTCTCAAGACTTGAAAAAGGAGAACTATAGTAGCTCTATATTTTCTTCACTGATTTGTAGTGTGTACGTGTGTGCGTGTGTAAAAATGATAAATGCTTATTTTTATTCCTTTACTTATCAAATTTTCAGAATAAGCCGGTACTCTGGCAAGCTCCATAAAAGGTTCTATCAAAAATTTTTTCATTTTGAATTTTGAAGCTTTACCTACAATCACTGTTTCAGTCCACTGCAATAGCTTTTACGTGTTCAGATTATCCTACCTTTGGCCAGTTCCTTCAGGTTGACAAGATTCTACAGTCTTTGACAGCTTTCTTGCTTTTAGGCATAAAAGATATGTCAGAATAATCATATATACATCTCCTACCCTTGACCTGTTCATATGCCATTTCTCCAAGGAGCCCTTGCTTCCTTTTATAGAAAACAGAATTTAGGAACCACAGATTGTATACATGAAAACATGGTGCTCACTGCTTCCATGTCACTAATGTTTTTAGACTCCTTCATTGGAGAGGTAGGAAATGCACACTTCAAATTCACATGAAAGACTATAGGCATTTTACTTCTTTATTTTTTATTTTGCAAAAATTGAATCCTCATGAAATTAAGTTATGTACTTAATTTTGGACTCACCTACAATAATATCAATATTACCTTTAACAAAAGGCTAGTAAAGCAAGCACAGATTTCATTGTATTTCTTTGTCCTTGAGATATAGCTCTCCTACTACTATGTCAAAATATTTTAACATCATTTGAAATTATTCTTCTTTACATTGTTATGTAATAAGCTGATGGTGAATCAAATTCACTGGTTTTGATATTAGGATTGCTATTTCCCCTTTGCCTTCTTTTTAAAAATAAAAGTCAATACGTAAAGTATCTCCATGGATCCAAAGTAAAAATATAAAACAAGGTTCAACCAAAGATAACTACCTTCCATCCTTGCTCTCTCCCAACTGTTGTTTCACTTTATTTCTTTTTGAAAGTATAGGTATATATAGTATTCCTCTATTCCTTTCACAAATGTTAGCATAATATACATATTATTTTCCACTTACCTATTTTTTCATTTAACCTATCATGAAGATCACTCTATAGAAGTATACAGCTGCACGATATTCCACTGTTACATAAATACACTAATTAAACCAGTTTATGCTGGGCATCTGGATTGTTTCCAGTCTGCTGCACTTATATATAGTATTTTAAAATTTTTTGTGCATACCACACTTTATAATTTTACCAATGTATCTTTAGGATAGAAGCAAGGGTCTGGGTCTTATGGGATATGCAGAGATTACACACGGCAATGCTCAATTCCCTCATATAAGAGTTGTACTGTTTTACATTTTCAGCAGCAATGTGAGAGTCCTTGTTTTTCCAGTCTTGCCAATAGAATATTTTAATACCTTGTTGGATATCTGTCCATCTGATTGGTATGAAGTGGTATCTCAATGTAGTGTTACTTATATTCTCATCTCAACTTTTAGGCTCTTTATGGTTATTAGTTTGTGATATAGTTGCAAATATCTCCAGTTTGTAATTTTCCTGTATCTTTGTGAATACTGCTTTAGTCCTACAGAAAACTGACTTCTTCCTCATTTCTACTGGATTTTTGATTCATAGTTATTGATATCTCAATTCCAAGGTTATAAAGGAATCCACTCATGTTTTCTCATAGTACTTGTAAGTTTCTCTTTTCTCCCCCCTTTTTGATATTTAGATCTCTTGATTTGCTGGGAATTTACCCTGCTTTATACTGCCAGGAATTAATCTACTTCTATCCCCTACATTTTATCCAGATGCACTAAGATTAATTATAACAAGTTCTTTTCCAACATGGTTGTAGTAAAATGGCTCCTGAGAAGAAAGGTGGTTAGGGAAAAACTAAGGGCTTTCTTTCATCTGTAAGATAGGCTAGAGAAGACATTATCAATGTTCACAAACATATTAGTGGAGTGGAGCTCAAGTAGCATGTACCTCAGGCATTCAAGGAGATCGAGAAATTCACCATGAAGGAGACAGGAGCAGTAGATAATACACTCAACAAGGCAGTCCGGGCCAAAGGAAAACAGAATGTCTCATACTTATCTTTATATGGATGTCCAGAAAGTTCTAAATGTTATTTTTCTCAGTGTACTGGTCACCTTAAAAAAAGTTTAGTCAGCATGAATGAAATAGCTTGTTTATTAATAATAAAGCAATATAAAAATTTTTTCATTTTCCCCATGAGTTGTGAAATTCCATAGAAGACAATAATTCGGATGGAAGTACTGTTCCCTAATACTGTTTCTTTTCTAAAATAAATTTATTTATTTATTTTTGGCTGTGTTGGGTCTTCGTTGCTGTGCACGGGCTTCCTCTAGTTGCATCGAGCGGGGGCTGCTCTTCATTCCAGTGTGTGGACTTCTCACTGCGGTGGCTTCTCTTGTTGCAGAGCATGGGCTCGAGGCTTGCAGGCTTCAGTAGTTGTGGCTTGCGGGCTCTAGAGCGCAGGCTCAGTAGTTGCAGTGCATGGGCTTAGGTGCTTTGTGGCATGTGGGATCTTCCTGGACCAGGGCTCGAACCTGTGCCCCCTGCATTGGCAGGCGGATTCTTAACCACTGCACCACCAGGGAAGCCCCCCTAATACTGTTTAACTACTGTTAAATAACTGAATTATAAACATGCTAAATATACGTACATATATTCACTATTCCTCAATTCATGTAATACTAAAAGGTATGAAGAAAATGCACATAGAATAAACTTATTAAGTACTCAACTGAGAAGATTACATTTTCATCATATTTTGCTGTTGTTTAAACTGTAGAATTACCACCCACCCAGATCAGAGGTTAAACATTCTGAGTAAGTATCATTTGACTCTCATATTTTTTTTTCATGTATGTTCATGAATGAAATTATTCTGGAATATGTTGTTCAAGGGCTACATTTAATTTTATTATCAGAATTATGTTATTTAGTCTTTTAGCATGAGTGAACAATTTTTCCATAGGATTTTCTGTTCCTTCAGGGGGTACCCTATACAATTATCTGATCCTCTGTTTTTTTTAAAAAAAGTTTTCTTCCAATTAGCCCTTTTTATTTACTCTCAAATTTTAATCATTTAAGATAATGTTCTCCTAGAAAATGAACTTTACTTTCTATATTTAAAAATTTGTATCTAATAGTTTATATATATTTACACGACCTTTAAAAATTCATCTAGGGCTTCCCTGGTGGCGCAGTGGTTGAGGGTCCGCCTGCCGATGCAGGGGACATGGGTTCGTGCCCCGGTCCGGGAAGATCCCACATGCCGCGGAGCAGCTGGGCCCGTGAGCCATGGCCGCTGAGCCTGCGTGTCCGGAGCCTGTGCTCCGCAACGGGAGAGGCCACAGCGGTGAGAGGCCCGCGTACCGCAAAAAAAAAAAAAAAAAAAAATTCATCTAAACATATGGTTGTATCACATTTCTCCTTTCTTATAATGTGGAGGCATTGTCAAAGTCTAGTAAATAATAGTTTTCTTCAAAGAAACATTTTGATTTAAAATAAAAATCCTTCAGTATTGTTCTTTATTCCATGATTTTTGCATTATTTTCATTAAACCTTTCCATCAGTTCACTTGGAGGCATTTGCTCTTATTCTAGCCTGTTTATCATTATTTAACTTGATAAATATGTGGACCCCATAATATGACAGGCAGTGTTCTAAAAGCTGGAGATACAGTGGTGACAAGAAACAAACTGCCTTCAATCTTCTTGGTTTTATACACAGAGCAATTTCCATTGAGAAGTGCTATGGCCACATTCATAGGATCTGATTTATAGGAGTCTCATTACCATTCACATCCAAATTGCCTGTAATTTCACTTTTGATTTACTCATTAATCTGAGAATTGTTTATATATGTAGCACTAAGCTTCCAAGAGATCAGAATTCATTTGGCTATTTTCTAATTTCCAAAATTTAATTGTGGTGATAAAATGGATTATGCCATTTGGCTTTAGAAATTTGTTAGAAACAAATCCCTTCCAAATGCCTTAAAAAATGCTGAGCACTCAACAACCCCACTTTCATGAAAACCATAAGCCTTTCTTTATAGTATGAGTTTTTTATGTAGCTAATGAAATTAATACTGAATCAAAGCTTTCTTTGCTTCATTCAATTTTACCAGTTTTCCTTCAGAATTAACATTCTGCTGTTCAGTAAGACATACATACAGATGGCATATTTGTCTATAATCTCTTAAGGTCTTCCTCTCATAGAAATGGTCTAATACTATTATTAATGATGGTCATTAAATCATTTAAATCCTCAAACTCATTTAACCCTTACAATCTGATAAGTAAGCAAACACAGAATTAAGTTACTTTCCAAAAAATTAGGAGGTAAGAGGTACTGAAACTAAGACATACCAAATAAATTGTATGACACAGCTTAAGGCTTTTCCAGATTAATTACAAAACACAAATTCACCTTTGGTGTGATTTTGTGGAAGTGCAACAAGACTTAAGTAATGATGGAAAGTTTCCCTAGATGAGTTAGACTTCACTTCTATGCAGCACAATATTAATGACGTGGAGAATCTTTTCAGAATGATTCAGAAGGGATTCACACTATCATCTTACTTGTAGGACTTTACCCAATATTCTATAATTGATAACCAATCAGTAAAGCTTTCCTCCATTAATATAGATTGCATTAGGAATTCTTTGCTGTTGAGTGTGTTTCGTGCTCTGTCAAAAGGTCTTCCAATATTATTTACACTACGGGCTTTCTCAAAAGAAGGAATTAACTGAGATCAATTAATAAGTCATGAATAAAGACTTTTCCTACATTTTTGTATCACAAGATTTCACAAGAGTGAAATAAAGTGAGAGCCTGGAGAAAATGCCCTCTCAAAATCTTTACGTTCATAGGATTTCTCAAAAGTGTAAATACTCTGGTGTTGAGCAAAGTATGAGTCATGACTAATGGTGTTCCCATAATATTTCCATTGATAAAGATTCTCACCACTGTGAATTTTCTGTTCAGCAAAATAAGAATGGTGACTAAAGATCTGGCCACTTTCCTTACATTTATAGGGTTCTGCATCAGTATGAATTTTCCTATGTCGTGTTAGTTGTGAACCCCAGATAAAAGATTTCCCACATTCTTTACATACGTAAGGTTCCTCACCAGTGTGTATTCTCTGATGTCGTGTAAGTTGTGAACCCCAGAGAAAGGCTTTTCCACACTCTTCACATTCATATGATCTCTTTCCAGTATGGATTTTCTGATGTCGATTAAGTTCTGAACCACGAAAAAAGGTCTTTCCACATTCCTTACATTCATAGTTTCTCTCACCAGTATGAATTTTCTGATGTCGATTAAACTCTGAACCATGAATAAAAGTCTTTCCACATTCCTTACATTCATACGGTTTTCTCTCATTATGAATTTTCTCATGTTGAGCAAGGTATGAGGCCCATATAAAAGTCTTCCCACATTGCTTACATTCAAAAGGTTTCTTACCAGTATGAATTCGCTGATGTCGAGCAAGGTGTGAACTCCAGACATAGGCTTTCCCACATTTCTCACATTCATAGGGTTTCTTACCAACATGAACGTTCTGATGTCGAGCAAGATTTGAACCACGAATAAAGGCTTTTCCACATTCTTTACATTCATGAGATTTCTCACCAGTATGAATTCTCTGATGCTGAGTTAGGTGTGAGCCACGAGTAAAAGTTTTCCCACACTCCTTACATTCATAAGGTTTTTCACCAGTGTGAATTCTCTGATGTTTAGTAAGATGTGATCGCTGACTAAAGGCCTTCCTACAGTCATTACATTCATAGGGTTTTTCACCAGTATGAATTCTCTGATGTCGAGTAAGGTCTGAGCCACAACTAAAAGCCTTGCCACATTCCTTACATTCGTAAGATTTCTCACCAGTATGAATACGCTTATGGACACTAAGTTGTGAATGAAATCTAAAGGCCTTCCCACATTCCTTACATTTAAAAGGTTTTTCACCAGTATGAATTCTCCTATGACCAGTAAGACTTGAACGCAAACTAAAAGCCTTCCCACATTCTTTACATTCATATGTTTTCTTAGCAGTGTAAACTGTCTGATATTGAGTAAGTTCTGAATCAGGAAAAAAGGTCTTCTCACATTCCTTATCGTCACAAAATTTTCCACCAGTGTGAATTAACTGATGTTGAATACAGTCTGCGTCAGAACAAAATGCTTTCCTACACCCTTTAAATTCATTCAGTTTCTTTACTGTATTAAGTCTCTGAAGTAGATTAAAAGTTGTGTGCTGGTTAAATGTGGGCATTTTTTCACAGGTGAGTATAATCTGCTTAAAACATTCTTCCTGGTTTTCCTGTTGTGTTTCAAACCGACCTTTGCTTTCCCAATCACCTTTAAAACATAAACATTCAAGGCTATGTTTTTTACAAATTTCCATTATTTCCCACTGAGGCAATCCTCTGTCAAAAATGTCATTTTTTGGTGATGTCTTGGTCTTACACCTGGATTGCATGTCTGAAAAATAAGAAAACAAATTCATACTGTTTTACTGTTCAAAAAGAACTAAAATTTCCAAGGTAGATATAAGAAATAAATCCTAAAATAAATAGACCAGGGACTTCCCTGGTGGCACAGTGGTTAAGAATACACCTGCCAATGCAGGGGACATGAGTTTGATCCCTGGTTGGGGAAGATCCCACATGCCGAGGAGCAACTAAGCCCATGTACCACAACTACTCAGCCTGTGCTCTAGAGCCCACGAGCCAAAACTACTGAGCCCACGTGCCATAACTACTGAAGCCCATGCGCTCTAGGGCCCGCATGCTGCAACTACTGAGCCCAAGTGCTGCAACTACTGAAGCCCATGAGCCTAAAGCCCATGCTCTGCAACAAGAGAAGCCACCACAATAAGAAGCCGTGCACCACAACAAAGAGCAGCCCCCACTCGCCACAACTACAGAAAGCCCATGCGCGGCAACAAAGCCCCAATGCAGCCACAAAACATAAATAAAATAAAATAAATAGAGCATACGAAATGTGAATGGCTTAACAAATTCTGGGCAATATGAAAAAAGGGCAAGAAATAAACAGAAATTTTAACGAACTAAAAAAGCTGAGGCAGGTGATTAAATATATAAAGTTTTGCTCAGGGACTTCCCTGGTGGTGCAGTGGTTAAGAATCCACCTGCCAATGCAGGGGAAATGGGTTTGAGCCCTGTTCCGGGAAGATCCCACATGCTGTGGTGCAATTAAGCCCATGTGCCACAACTACTAAGCCCACATGCCACAACTACTGAAGCTCATGAGGCTAGAGCCCGTGCTCCACAAGAGAAACCACTGCAATGAGAAGCCCACGCACCACAACAAAGGGTAGCCCCTGCTCGCCACAACTAGAGAAAGCCCACGTGCAGCAACGAAGACCCAACACAGCCAAAAGTAAATAATAAATAAATTAAAAATATATATATATATAAAGTTTTGTTCAGGTCAATTTCATCTGAGGAGTTCAACAACAACAAAAAAATAAGTGCAGGTACTACCCTAATCATGGGATATCAATTTAAAGACTTAAGACTGTTTTACCCAGTATGGTAAATCAACACTTAGCACATGTTAGGTATTAAAAAAAATTCTGTAAAAAAAACAATACACTACTTGTCAAAAAAAAAAAGCAAAGGGGGGGCAGTTATAGGAGGGAGTAAAGGATAATATTAAAAAAATCAGGGATCAGGAAGCACAATTGGCATCATGTGATAGCAATGTAATACACCTCATTGTCTAATCCCTTTCATCTCTACTGAAATGAGTACACATAATTCTACATTACTTTCTGTACAGATAAGAGGAAACAAAAGCATATCCATGCTAGCTCAGAGAAATGGAATCATACGTACTTACTCATTCTTCCATTTGCCTATGCACATTTAAATACTTTGCCCTGCTCATTTTCTCCACTGTGCCTATTAGTCAAGTCATATTTTGTCAGATGATTCCAACCAAGGTGTTTTTGTTTTATTTCTTGAGTTTATAGTATTGCTCATCCATTCGATTTTATGCTTTCAAGCCCTTTCTCAAGTGACCTTTACCAAATCTCCATGGGATATCACATTTATTGGTAAAATATTTTACAAGAACAAAAAAGAAAATACTACAACTGCTACTACTTGAATATGCTGAAGGGCTTATCCAATTTCTACTATTGAAATTGTACTGGGGGGGTTGGGAGGGAGGCTCAAGAGGGAGGGGATATACGTATACACATAGCTGATTCATTTTGTTCTACAGCAGAAACAGAACATTGTAAAGCAATTATACGCCAATAAAAGAAAAAAAGAATTTGTACTGGTATTAGCATTTGGCTTAGAGACTGACAGAACATATGACATGTTCTCAAGACTAAAGTAACAGAGATTGGTATCTAGGGTCTGTCTACAGGGGGTGTCCTAAACATCTCTCATGTTGAGTTATAACTGAAGGACCATAACCTAGGAATGTGGGTAAAACAGAGGTAGACCTACACAGGAACTACAGCTCAGTTTCAATTTATCCCAGTGACCAAGGAGGGCAACGGATTGAGATAACAACAAAAATGCTTCAGAACTTGGTAAAAGCGAACAGAAATTCTCTATAAAGGAAGATATCCTAGTGATTAGTTTCACATTTTGCAAACAGTCTCTGGCACAAAATTAAAGAAATAACCAGACAACATGAATATAGAAACTATAGAAACAATAGATAAGCAGAAATACATCTATAAGGATTCTAGATATTGGAGTTATGAGACAGAGTTTAAAAATAACTATGCTCAAGTAGCTAAAACATAAAATTAATCATTTTATCAGAGAACAAGAAACCAATATAGGTCAAAAGAAAAATTCTATGAGAAAAAGACTGGAAAAGTCATAAGAGAAGCATTATGACATAGAAGATTCAGTTAGGAGATTAAACACAAGTGTAAATGGAAACTTACACAGAGAAGAATGGAAGAAGCAGCAATATTTGAAAAGATAATGGCTGAGAATCTTAAAAACAATGTCCATGAACAGGTGTATGAATAAATAAATTACAGCATACCCATGAATGGAATACTACAGAGAAACAAAAAATAAACTATTGATAAACACAACAACATAGATGAATCTGAAAATTATGCTAGCAAAAGAAACAAGGCCAAAAAAGTATACACTGTATAAGTCAATTTATATAAAATTCTAGAACATATAAACTAATCTAGAGTTGCAGAGAGCAAGTTAGTGATTTCTTTGGGATGGAGGTGGAAGAAGGGATGGATAACAAAGGGACACAAGGAAATTTGGCAATGACTGAAGTGTTTGTTGTCTTGATTATAGTGATAATTTCATGGATACACACACATGTCAAAACAGATCAAATTGTAACTTCAAATATGTGGAGTTTATTATTCCCCAATTATACTTCGATTAAGTTGTAAAATAAAAATTTTAGGACCAAAAGAAAACTAAAATCCTAAAGAAAACAAATATAATTTTAGTCACTCTAACTAGGCACTAGTGTATTAGTGTTTTCTTTATGTTAATGCCCAATCACACTAAAAATTAAAAGTATTAAGCCAACAAGTGATACGGATAAATCAAGCACAGAGCAGACAGTTATTGAATAAATATGAGTAGCAAATCAGTAAACAACTCAGGGGAAATATTTGTCCTCACTAGAAATCAATAGCCTTTATCCTATTAAATTATTAGAAGGTTTTAATTAAAAATGACCCATTTTTAGTGAGGCTACACTGAAACTTATTTTGTTCCTGACCTCCATATGAACCAACGCCCTCCAATCCTTAAGAAAACACAAGGATTAATGTCCACAATATACAAAAGCATTCAAGTAGTAGCTACCTCTAGGATGCCCATGTGCTTACCATGAATCAGCTGTTTGCTTCCAAACCTGTTTATACCAACTGTTCCTGATATTTTACTTATATATTTTAAATAACATTATGTAAAGAAATATGAGAGAAAGGTTGTCTGTTTTTATGAAAACTAAGCTGAATGCTCTACAAAAACTCATTCAAGAAGGCTACAAATTTTATGTTAGTAGTTTAGAGACTCAATCATAAAGACTGGAAAAAAATAGGAGGGCAGCTCAAAATGAAAACATGGGAAGATCCTGAACTCAACCTCCTCCCAAAGACACATCAAATCTAGTTAAATACAGATACCTTTTGAAAAAGACCTGACACTTAACTGAAAAGCTCTTGCAGAGCAAAAGATCAAAGGGCCACACTGAGACAGGCAGGAGAGGTAGAGAAGTAGTCTTTCCAAAAACCCCACCCCTGGTGTGGCAACTCACAGTTGGGGGGATCTCACAAATACAGAGTTCCCTAGGAGGAGCAAAGGGTTCAAGCCCCACATTAGACACCCCAAACCTTGGGACCTACACTAGAGAGATGAACCTTCAAAATGCTTGGCTTTGAAAACCAAAGGGGCTTATGTCCAAGAAAACCAAAGGGTTATAGGAAATGGGGATTCTGCTCTTAAAGGGCTTGTGCACAGATTTACTCACCCCAAGACCCAGGGAAAAAGCAGAAGTTGCAAAGTGCCTAGACCATATATGGAGATCCTTTTGCTAATATTAAAGTATCTGCTGGGACCTGCTGTAACTGTCTCCAACGATGGAGGTGCTGGCGGGTGCCACTTTACACTCTCCCTCTACTTTGCAAGCACCAGTGGCATGTGCTCCCCACAGTCCCACCCAAGCTGGTGACTGGGATTGCCCCAGACTTGTGTGTCCCCACAGCCATACCCAACCCATTGGGCAGTCTTGCCCCAGCCTGGTGCTCTCTGCAGCCCAATCCAACACAAGTCGAGTCAACATGGGGGACGTCCACATACCCAAGCCCACATCCAAGGGAACATCCCTTGAATACCTGGCTCTGAGGGCCGGGGGGGGTTGTGTTTCTGGGTTCCATGGGACTGAAAAAAATCAGAGAGTTCTTGGCAGGCTATTACCCCCAGGGTACTGCAAAGACAGCAGACTGAAACACAGTCCCAGTCTTCCTATAACCACTCTTCAAGACTGGGAGAGGTAGCTGTTTCACCTAATACATAGAAGCAAAAATAAAGAGTCAAGCAAAATGAGGGAAAAAGAAATATGTTCCAAATGAAAAAGCAAAATAAAATCCCAGGAAAAATATCTTAATGAAATGAAGATAAGTAATTTATCTGATAAAGAGTTCAAAGTAATGGTCATAAAAATGCTGAGGAGCATCTGACCTTGGGAGAAGAATGAACACTGAGAGAACTTTAACAAAGATGGAAATATAAAAAAGTACCAAACAGAAGTAACAGAGTTGAAGAATACTGAACTGAAAAATACACTAGAGGTGTTCAACAGCAGACTTGATAAAACAGAAGAAAGGACTGGTGATTAGAAGACAGGGTAGTGAAACTCACCAAAACAGAGAGCAAAAAAAAAAAGTTTTTAAAACTGAAGATAGCTTGACAGACCTATGGGACAACATCAAGCAGAACAACATTCACATTACAGGAGTCCCAGGAGAAGAGAGAGAGAAAGAAAACTTATTCTGAAAAATAAGGTTGAAAACTTCCATAACCTGGGGAAGGAAACAGACATCTAGATCCAGGAACCCCAGAGAGTTCCAAACAAGATAAAGCAAAAGACATCCACACCAAGACGCAATATAATTGAAATGTCAAAAATTAAAGATAATGAGAGAACTTTAAAAGCAGCAAGAGAAAACAACTTGTTACACACGAGGGAACCCCATAAGACAATGAGCAGATTTTTCAGCAGAAACTTTGCAGGCCAGAAGGGAGTGGCATGAGATATTCAAAGTGCTAAAAGCAAAAAACTTACAGTCAAGAATACTCTACCTGGCAATGTTATTATTCAGAATTGAAGGAGAGATAAAGAGTTTACCAGACAAGCAAAGGCTAAAGGAGATCACTACAACTACACCAGCCTTACGAGAAATATTAAAAGGACTTTTTTAAGCTGGGAAAAGGGCACTAGTTAGGACACTATAACATATGAAAAAAAACCTCAGTGGTGAAGGTAATATCTAGTAAAGGTAGTGGACTAATCACTTATAAAGCTAACATAAAAGTTAAAAGACAAAAGTAATAAAAATAACTATAACTACAATAATTAGTAAAGGGATACACAAAATGAAAAGATGTAAAATATGAAATCAGAAACAAAATGTGGGAGGAGAGGAGTAAAAATGTAGAGTCTTAGGATGCATTCAAGTTAACTTGCTATCAACTTAAAGTAGAGTGTACATATACATACACACACATACACACATGCACACACATATATGCTGATATGTGTGAGCCTCATGGCAACTACAAAGCAAAATTCTATAATATAGAAAAGATGAGAATGGAATCTGGAAAAAAAAACACTAAAGAAATTCATCAAATCACAAGGAAAGAGAGCAAGAGAAGAGGAACCACAAAACAGCCAGAAAATAACTAACAAAATGGCAGTAAGTATATCCTATCTATAATTATTTTAAATATAAATGAATTAAATTCTTCATTCAAAAGACATATAGTGGCTGAATGGATAAAAAAGAAGACCCATCTATCTGCTGCCTACGAAAGACTCACTTCAGGTGTAAGGATACACACACACTAAAAGTGAGGGGATGGAAAGAGTGTTCATGCAAAAGGAAACAACAACAACACAAACATGGGCATTGCATAATGATAAAGAGGTCAATACAACAAGAAGATATAACACTTGTAGATATCTATGCAACAAACACTGGAGCACCAAAATATATAAATCAAATATTATCAGACCTAAAGGGAGAAATTGACAGCAATACAATAATAGTAGGGGACTATAATATCCCACTCACATCAATGGATAAATCATCCAGACAGAAAATCAATATGGAAACATGCACCTTAAACGACACATTAGACCATATTAACTTAATAGATATATATAGAACATTCCTTCCAAAAGCAGCAGAGTATCCATTTTTTTCAAGTGTACATGGAACATTCTCCAGGATAGATCATATAGTATGCCACAAGTCTCAGTAAATTTAAGAAGACTGAAATCGTATCAGCCATCTTTTCTGACCACAACAGTATAAAATGGGAAACAAATCCCAAAAAGAAAACTGGAAAAATCACAAATATTTGGAGATTAAATAACATGCTCCTGAACAACCAATAGGTCAATGAAGAAATCAAAGAAGAAAACAAAAGATACCTTGAGACAAATGAAAACATACCAAAATCGATGTCTTGCAGCAAAAGCAGTTCTAAGAAGGAAGTTCATAGTGATACAGGCCTACCTCAAGAAACAAAAATATCTCAAATGAACGATCTGACCTTACACCTAAAGGAACTAGAAAAAGAAGAACAACAAACTAAGCCCAAAGGTAGTAGAAGGAAATAAAAGATCACTAAAGAGACTAATAGAGACTAATTACTAATAGAGATTAAGAGACTAATAGTGAGACTAGACTCACTAATAGAGACTAAAGAGATATTAGAGGGAGTTCCTTGGTGGCCTAGTGGTTAGGATTCTGGGCTTTCACTGCTGTGGTCCAGGTTCAAATCCTGGTTGGGGAACTGAGATCCTGCAAGCCATGTAGTGCAGCCAAAAAAAAAAAAAAGATACTAGAAAAGATCAATGAAATTGAGAGTTGGTTCTTTAAAAAAATAAAATTGACAAACCTTTAGCTAGATTCACTAAGAAAAAAGGAGATAGGGCTCAAATAAATCAAATGAAAGAGAAGTTAAAACTGGTAACAAAGAAATACAGATGACCATAAGGGACTATTATGAACAAATATTCACCAACAAATTGGGACAACCTAGAAGAAATGGATAAATTCTTAGAAACATATAATCTTCCAAGACTGAACCATGAAGAAATACAAATCAGAATAGACTGATTACTAGTAGTAAGGAAATTGAATCAGTAATCAAAAACCTACCAGCAAAATAAATCTCATAGACAGAGAACAGAATGGTGGTTGCCAAAGGGGTGGGGGGTTGGGCGAAATGGGTGAAGAGGGTCAAGTAGTACAAACCAGCAATCATAACATAAAGTAGTCATGAGGATATAATGCAAAGCATGGTGGTTATAGTCAATAATATTATATGGCATATTTTGTAACTTTGTATGGGGATAGAGGATCTCTAGACTTATTGTAGTGGTCATTTCACAGTGTATACAAATATCAAATCATTATGTTGTATACCTGAAACCAATATAACGTTGTATGTCAATTACAGCTCAATAAAAAAATTTTTTTAAAGATTGGGAAAAATAAAGCATCTACAGTTAGACTGCCTAAATTCCTACTCCCTTTTAACAAAACAGAACCAAGAAATAGGAGAATGAATTATTGGAATGGTTGATATAAGAAAGAACAGGCAGAGCTGCAATTAGGGAGAACATGTCATGGTCCTCTACTGAAACATGGATGAAACAGTTATGGGTTATAAATAAATAGCAGAGGTTATTTACAGTATTCATTTAATTTTGTATGATTTAAAATAACTTTTTTCAATGAAGTATCTTAAATTAGTTGGGCACATGATTTTCTAACTTTGAACCCTTTGGCTAAGGAATCTCATACCTGAAATATAAGTATCATCTAATGCAGAAAAATCCCAGGAATAACTGACGTGTACCAAGAGTGGTAACTTCAGTAACAAGAAATGCAGAACAACCTTAATATATAATAGTATAATCATAATATGTGAAAATAAACTAAAATTAAAAACATATGTGGTAGTGTTTAGGGAATAAAAATATAAGAGAAAACTGTATATACCTTATAGAACAAAGTAAGTTTTAAAAGCATTTATTTTGAAATAATTATAGATTCACAAGAATTTGCAAAGATACTCCAGAGAGTCTTGTGTACCCTCTGCCCAGTTTTGCCCAATGAATACATCTTACATAATTATACTACAATATAAAAATCATGAAATAAATATTGGCACAATATATGTGTACAGTTTTATGTCATTTCATCACATATGTGGATTCCTGTAATCACCACAAGAATCAAGATACAGAAATAGTCCATCACCACAGAGATGTTCTCTCTCATGCTATCTCTTTATAGTCATAACCACCACCACCGCTGCTCCCTGCCCATTCCTAATCCCTGGCAACCACTAACATGTTCTCAATCTCTAACTCTGTGATTTCCAGAATTTTGTATAAATGAATTCATATAGTATGTGAATGTTATAGGTCAATTACACTTTTGAGATTGGCATTTTTCATTCAGCATAACATCCTTGAGATTCATTCAAGTTTTTCCATGTATCAATAGCTTGGAAAAAGAACAATTTTAAAACATCAATATAGGTTCTGGAATTTAGAAACATGATTCCAATAAGGAAATAAAATTTATTTTCTTTCCTTGATATTTCCAATAAAAAAGAAGCTCCAAGAGTAAGTTATTTCAAACTGACTCCTGCCCATAACAGAAAATCCATCAATTACCATCTAGTTGCCAAATATACCCCTCGCTTCCTTTTGACAGCCAGGACTTGTCTTTTATGACACTGTACTCGCTCCTCATTGTCTTCCAATAGCCCTAACCTCTCTCCTGCCATTTCCTCTTCACTGTAGCAAGAAACCATAAAAAAGTAGCCTATTAGGCCTTCTCTTAATGTAAAGCCTACTCTGCAGAAATTTATGAAAATGTTCCAGTCATAGGAAAGAATACCAAGTTTCTTAATTGATTACAGACTCTTTGTTAACCCTTCTTAACCTAAAATGAAATTATAAAATCAATAAATGTTCCTTAAAAGAAAGAGTTAATTAATGAAGAAAATGCAGAAGCAAGGAGAAACTAGGCAAAATAAGAAAAATTCAAGAGATAGCAGGTAAAATGAAAAACAGGGTCAAAAATTTTTTAGAGTGATGAAATTTACAAATATAGAAATGGAAAAAAAGAAATGGGAAGAAACTTAATCCAAACCATAGATAAACTGACCACTGGAGAAAAAGAATGGCATTTACATTTTTGTAACATGAAGGAAAAATGAGAGCACTGAAATGGAGTGGTATTTGGAGTTGAAGAGAAGGTTCAGTTGGAAATTCATGTTGAAAACGTTACTTTTATTTCTAGGTCTCAGGCCTTTATCCACAGGCTTTTGGCCTCTGAGGAGGAAATTCTAGACCAGTACTATAGAGATGTTACTGACTTACTAAACAGCTGGGTGTTATCTGCAATGATGGCCTCCTTGCGCCTGCTCAGCCCTCACTCACCTGGGCAAGGTCCTCCTGTCTCATCCTTCAAAACCATCCAGGGCTCTTTCCCCTTCTCCAGTAAAGAGAACACATCTGGCTGATAAAGGCAAAGTCCTGATCAGAAAATAAGAAATAGGAAATTACCACATGGTAAGGGTTCCGTAAGTCCCTTAGTTATTAGAAAGGGCAAGAAAAATGCATAAAGGATGGGGAAGATGGAGTTTCCCAATGATGATGACTATTGCCAAATTTATAAAACACAAACCATTTTCCCAGAAGTAGGTCAGAAATCCCCCTAGACACTTGAAAGGCAATCCAAAAGTTCACAATGTAGGAATCAGGAATTTCTCGGGTCAAATTCTGAATCTTACCCAGTGAGACCATGTTGCTGTAGTTCTCCAACATCACGTCTCTGTACAAAGCTCTCTGTTCCAAGTTCAGGCACTCCCACTCCTCCTGAGAGAAGTCTACAGCTACATCCCTGAACATCATCAACTGCTGAAATGACAAACCCAAACATCAACAGTGAAGTTAAAAGAAATCTTTTAGATGGATAGGGAAAAGATGGAAAAGGGAACTGCAGGAAGAGGTCCATACATTCAGCAAAAAACTGGAGTTGGCTGCCTGTAGCGTGGGGGGAAATGATATGGAATTTAGTGTCCCTGAAGCCAAGTGCCTATATGCTCTTAAAATCTCCTGTTGGGCTTCCCTGGTGGCGCAGTGGTTGAGAGTCCGCCTGCCGATGCAGGGGACACAGGTTCATGCCCTGGTCCGGGAAGATCCCACATGCTGCGGAGCAGCTGTGCCCGTGAGCCATGGCTGCTGAGCCTGCGTGTCCGGAGCCTGTGATCCGCAACGGGAGAGGCCACAACAGTGAGAGGCCGGCATACCGAAAAAAAAAAAAAAAAAAAAAATCTCCTGTTGCTCAGTCACAACATTGTTATGGCCTTCCTGTAACAAACATCAAAACAACAGGATGGCAGCCCAGAATAACAGACATCATATGAGTTCTTTCTTGATACCACCAAGAGGCTATAACAGCCTGGAATAATCAACTCCAGATTTACTATGTGAGAATAGTTTTCTTTCAGCTTCTTTTACTTGAATTTTCTATTAGTTGAAGTTGAAAGGATTCTTAAGAGATACACTCTCTAACTGAATACCATTTTCTGTGGAGAATGTATAAAATCTCTAGGCTGTCAGCTGATTATCAGCACATGTCTTGTTAATGATATTATTCTCTCATTGATTTCCTGGCAAAATCCCAGATCTCTCTGAACTCAACCTCCTCTTATATTCTCTATCTAAAAGCATGACAAAGTGCCACTACTAAAATGAATACCAGCTAACACCAACTCCCATCTTTCTTAATTGAAACACCCCATTATATAGAGTAAATAAAAGCTTTCACGTAGTGGGTCCCTTTTAGTCACACAATTCCACCTTGTTGAGCCACAGTTTTGATTTTTAAAAGTCTCTACTATTTCCTTTAAACAATATCTTTTCCTTCAGTACTCTGTCAAAGTATTAGGTCACAGGAAGTATTGAATGCCATGTTGGAGAGAAGAGGGACATCTAGGGAAGGCACTGGACTGTTTCACAACTATCACTTACCACGTTGAATAGTGACTCAGGTAAGCAGTTTAAGGATAAGGAATAAAAATATTGACATGATGTGATATAAATGGTTATACTTTTGGAGAGAAGAAATTCCAACTCACACGGGCCATAACTTAAAATTCCAAGAGTCGTTCAGTCTTCTAGATTCCTCTCCCGGTGAAGCAGTCTTGAGAAAGCAGAGCTAGAGGGAAGGAATAATGAGAGGTCAGGCTTTCCTCAGATCTTTCAAATGGAGTAAGAATACCATTTTATTCCTTGAAGGAAGGTCAGAGGGAATCTGCAGAAATTCTGGCCCTATCCAAAACCCAAGAGACTCAAACAGCAGGATGAAGTTTCAGTCCAATCAGTAACGCTAAATCATGACACGGATCAGGATATTCGGGATATGAGATAAGGCCATTCTGACTTGCTCTGAATAACCCCTTTAACAATAAGGACCCAAAGTTAGACATCCCCAGGGAAACTCTCCAATCTGGGAGCCCAGTGCATTTGCCCAGGGCCCTCCTGTGTACTTCCCTGTACGACAGTGGCCTTTTATCTATCTCCTCTATGTCCCACAAAGTGTATAATACTTACTGACTCATTTTTATCTAAAGCACTCATACCACAAAACTAAGGGCAACCATAAACAAAATGAAAAGATAACCTACAGAATGGGAAAAATATTTGCAAACAATGCAACCAAAAAGAGATTAATCCCCAAAATACACGAACAACTCATACAGCTCAATATCAAAAGAACAAACAACCCAATCAAAAAATGGGCAGCAGCTCTAAATAGACACTTCTCCAAAGAAGACATAAGAAACATTCATTCCTATGAGGAGTAGACTACACCCTCAATGAGCGTATGTGAGCAGGAATGCTATGAAAAGGTGGTTGATGGTGGAGGTGGTAAAAGGAGGCATAGAGATGTCAGGGAGATTTAAGGTGGCAAAACACATAGGCCGTATTCTTTTATTTTTTAAGCAGTTTTACTGATACATAGTTCATATACTCTACATTAATGCATTTAAAGTGAGCAATTTTTTTTAGCAAATTAACATGTGCAACCACCACAACTTAATTTTAGAATATTTTCATCACCTCAAAAGGAAATCCTGTATCCTTTAGCTATTACTCCTTGTCCCCTCAACCCCCTACACTCTCCCTCCACCTCTCTCTCAACCCTAAGTAACCACTAATCTACTTTCTGTCTCTACAGATTTCCTGTTCTGGATTTTCATAGGAATGGAATAATATAGTATGTGAACTTATTGTGACTGGTTGTCAAAATTGTGAAAACATTTAGTATAAAGTTTTCAAGGTTCATCCAAATTGTAGCATGTATCAGTATTTCACTCCTGAAATACTGGCTGAATAATATTCCACTGTATGGACAGACAACATTTTGTTTACCCTTTCATCTGTTAATGGACATTTGGATTGTTTCCACCTTTTGGCTATTATAAATAACGCTGCTATGATTATTTATGTACAAGTGTTTGCTTAATACCTGTTTTGTCATTTTCAGAGTATGAGTTTCACCTTCAGTTGTTAAATTTATTCCTAAACATTTTATTTGTTTTGGTGCTACTGTGAATGGAACTGCTTTCTTAATTTCATTTTTGGATTGTTCACTCCAAGTGTATAATATACAATTGATTTTATTTATTGATCTTTTATCCTGAAACTTTGTTAAACTTATTTATTAGTTCTAACAGTGTTTTGGGGTATGTATTCCTTAGGATTTTCTATATAAAAGAGCATGTTACCTGCAGATAGAGATGGTTTTACTTGTTTTCCAACCCAGATGCTTTTTCTTTTTCTTGTCTAATTGCCCTGGCTAAAACTTCCAGTACAATATTGAATAAAAGTGGCAAAGGCAGACATTCTTGTCTTATTACTGATCTTAGGGCAAAAGCATTCAGACATTCACCATTAATAGTTGTAGGATTTTTATAGATAACCTATATGAGATTGAGGAAATTCCCTTTTATTCCTAGTTTATAGTGTTTTTATAATGAAAGGGTACTGGCTTTTGTCAAATGCTTTTTCGGTGTCTATTAAAATGATCATGTAATTTATGTTTTTTATTCTATTGATATAATGCATTACATTAATTGATTTTTGGACGTTCAGATAACCTTGCATTCCTGGGACACACTCCACTTGGACAGGTTGCATAATTCATTTCATATGTTGCTGGATTTTGTTGAGGTTTTTTTTTTTTTTTTTTTTTTTTTTTGCGGTACGCGGGCTTCTCACTGTTGCGGCCTCTCCCATTGCGGAGCACAGCCTCTGGACGTGCAGGCTCAGCGGCCATGGCTCATGGGCCCAGCCGCTCCATGGCATGTGGGATCTTCCCGGACCAGGGCACGAACCAGTGTCCCCTGCATCGGCAGGCAGACTCTCAACCACTGCTCCATCAGGGAAGCCCTGTTGATTTTTGTATCATATTTTTATGAGATAAGCTTTGTTTGGTTTTGGTATCAGGGTAATACTAGCCTCATTGAATGAATTGGGAGCTTGACTGTATTCTTTAATTGCAGAAAAGAAGATACTGTGGCTCTCAGAGCTGATAGTAGGGGTCTTCCTGAACCAGGTTAGGTTCTGAACAACAAAGAAGGCCTGGATATTCAGAGAGGTTATCTTTAAAAGAAACTGTCTTCTATTGTAGTAACAGAGGAAGGAACTCTTGAGCATAAGAACCTAAAAAACTACCTTTGCCCTGTTCACCTTTTCATAGGAAAGTGCCAGTGACAGGTATACCGAAAAAAAAAAAAAAATCACACTCCAAAAACACAATTAGAAACAACATGTCCAAAGATAATGTTAGATAAAAGTTTGAAAAGAGTGTCCAAATTCCCCATGTATAAAGAAAACTCACTAAAAATTTAAGAGAAGATTAAAATTATTACCCAACATTCCAATATGAATTTTTAAAAGTTATGATTTTTAAAAGTTATGATACAATCATAGCTCAGAAGCAAGACTACATGCACAAATCATACAATGATCTCAGGAAAGGGGAGGAAGTGATAGGCAGACCACATATGAAAGCTAGTCCAATTCAAGAATGAAAGAGAACCACTTCATAGGCAAAACCACTTTAGAAATGAAGAATAATTACAAAGAGCACAACATATGACAAATACTACAGAAAGTACAGCATGGAACAAAAAATACAAAAGTTAGAAAATGGGGCTTCCCTGGTGGCTCAGTGGTTAAGAATCCACCTTCTAATGCAGGGGACACGGATTCGAGCCCTGGTCCGGGAAGATCCCACGTGCCGTGGAGCAACTAAGCCCCTGTGCCACAACTACTGAGCCTGTGCTCTAGAGCCCGTAAACCACGACTACTGAGTCCATGTGCCACAATTACTATGTCTGCACTCTAGAGCCCGTGCTCTGCAACAAGAGAAGCCACCGCAATGAGAAGCCCATGCACTGCAACAAAGAGTAGCCCTGCTCTCCGCAACTAGGGAAAGCCTGCGCACAGCAACGAAGACCCAATGCAGCCAAAAATAAATAAATAAAATAAATTTTTAAAAATTTAAAAGTTAGCAAATGGAACAAAATGAAACAAAGAGATGATAATTATTATAAGAAAAAAATGAAAGTCAGAAGTGGTCCAACTTGCTGGACAGCCACATGTAAATCAATGAAGTTAAAACACACCTTCACATCATACACAAAAGTAAATCCAAAATGGCTTAAAGACTTAAATATAAGACAAGACACCATAAAACTCCTAGAAGAGAACATAGGAAAAACATTCTCTGACATAAATCATATCAATGTTTTCTTAGGTCAGTCTCCCAAGTCAGTAGAAATAAAAGCAAAAATAAACATACGGGACCCAATCAAACGTATCAGCTTTTGCACAGCAAAGGAAACCATACTCAAAACGAAAAGACAACCTACAGATTGGGAGAAAATATTTGCAAATGACGCGACCAACAAGGGCTTAATTTCCAAAATATACAAACTGCTCATACAATTCAATAACAACAACAAACCAACCCAATCAAAAAATGGGCAGAAGACCTAAATAGACATTTCTCCAGAGAAGACATACAGATGGCTAACAGGCACATGAAAAGATGCTCATCATCGCTAATTATTATAGAAATGCAAATCAAAACTACAATGAGGTATCACCTCACACCAGTCAGAATGGCCATCATTAAAATCCACAAATCATAAATGCTGGAGAGGGTGTGGAGAAAAAGGAACCCTCTTACACTGTTGGTGGGAACGTAACTTGGTGCAGGCACTATGGAAAGTAGAATGGAGGTTCCTCAAAAAACTAAAAATAGAGTTGCCATATGATCCTGCAACCCCCACTCCTGGGCATATGCCCAGACAAAACTATAATTTGAAAAGATACATGCACCCCTATGTTCACAGCAACACTATTTACAATAGCCAAGACATGAAAACAACCTAAATGTCCATCAACAGATGAATGGATAAAGAAGATGTGGTAAATATATACAATGGAATACTACTCAGCCATTAAAAAAAATGAAATAATGCCATTTGCAGCAACATGGATGGACCTAGAGATTATCACACCAAGTGAAGTAAGTCAGAAAGAGAAAGACAAATACCACATGATATCACTTATATGTGGGATCTAAAATATGACACAAATGAACATATCTACAAAACAGAAACAGACTCACAGACATAGAGAACAGACTTGTGGTTGCCAATGGGGCGGGGGTGAGAGAAGATAGAATTGGGAGTTTGAGATTAGCAGATGCAAACTACTGTATATCGGGTGGATAAACAAGGACCTACTGCATTGCACAGGGAACTACATTCAATATCCCATGATACTACCAAATGTAAAATAGATAGCTAGTGGGAAGCAGCTGCATCGCACAGGGAGATCAGCTCAGTGCTTTGTGACCACCTAGAGGGGTGGGATAGGGAGGGTGGGAGGGAGACGCAAGAGGGAGGGGATATGTGGATATATGTATACATATAGTGAATTCACTTTGTTATACAGCAGAAACTAACACAACATTGTAAAGCAATTATACTCCAATAAAGGTGTTAAAAAATATCTTGTGATAAACCATAATGGAAAAGAATATGAAAAAGTATATATATATATTATAACTGAGTCATTTTGCTGTACAGCAGAAATTAACACAACATTGTAAATCAACTATACTTCAACAAAATTAATTTTAAAAAAAGTGATCCAACTTGCAACTAAGCAGAGCCTCTAGAGATGAAATCCAGATCAAGAAGAGAATATTAAAAACTACATTTTTAACATTCAAGAATAATTTTCTGAAATAATGCATGAATATGCATAATGAAAATACACACTATACTGCTGGAGAAAATGACTCAAATTGTCTGTAGCAAAACATTTCCTAATAAAATTATTAGACTAAAATCCATGGGGAATCAAGATAAAAATATCAAGTCACCTATAAGAAAAAGGAAATTCAGTTGTCATTAGACTGCTAAATTCAGTGCCCCAAATAGTGAGGTAGCTCCTACAATATACTTGTGGAAAAACAAATGAGAGAGTCAAAGATCTGACATGCAGCCAAGCTGTCCTTCTGGTACAAGGGACATAAAGAGTTCTAAATGTCTATCAACTGTATGACAACTGTTGAATGGACAAATATAGTTGGTATATTCATGCACTGGAATACTAGTGCATTTAACAATGCAAACAGTAAGCTATATTTACATACAATACGGATGAATCTCATAAACACAATGTTGCACAAAAGAAGCCAAAAGGTTATATACTATATGACTCCACTTACACATAAGTTCAAACACAGATGAAACTGATGTATGGTGGTTACTTTGGGGAAGCTACTGACTGAACAGGAGCACAAGAGGGACTTCTGGAATGCAGACAATGGTTTATTTCTTGATCTGGGTGCTTATTACATGGGTGTTCCCTTTGTGGTAACTCAAGGTGTACAATTTTGATTGTATTGGTTGTTTGTATCATCATGTATACACTTGTCTGTATATATGATAAACTTCAAAAAAGGGTTATTTTACAAATTATGGAGAAATATATACAAGACAAAATGCAAACAAACAAATAAGCAAGGGCCGTGATCTTGAGAATGCTAAAATACTAAAGTCTACCATTCTCAGTAAACATATAACAATTATGAATATCTATATATCAACTAACAGCAAGAAGTTTCATGAAGCAGAAGTTACAGGTTGTACAAGATAAAATTTCATTAATAATAGAGAATTTTAACACATTTCTCTCAATCCAAGATAAACTAAGTGCAAAACAAATAACTATAGGCTGACCATATGTTAGATCATGAAGAAAAATTCATTAAATTCCAATGTTAAAAAAATATCACAATGCAGTAAAACTGTAAATTACAAGAGGGAGCCTACGAGCTTTACCTAAAGTTCTAAATTTTATCAATAGGGATTGAGTTCCCCTCATGTCACACGGTTCAAAACCCTTCCACAGAACTGAGGCTAAAAAACTATACCACTATATTAGTTTCCTACTACTGAGTAACAAGTTATAAATGCAGTGGCTTAAAACAATACAACTTTATTATCTTACTGTTAGGAAAAATTCTGACATGGTTCTCACTGGGCTAAGAGCAAGGTGTCGGCAAGGCTGTGTTCCTTTCTGCTCTAGGGGAGAATTAATTTCCTTACATTATCCAGTTCCTAGAGGCCACCAACACTCCTTGGCTCAAGGCTACCTTCCTTTATCTAACCAGCAAATTTGCACCTCTCTGACCACTGTTCTGTGATCACATCTCTCTCTGACTCTAAACTCAGCTGGAAAAGATTTACTGACTTTAAGGACCCAGGTGATTAGTTTGGGCCCAACTGGATAATCTAGGATAATCTCACTTCGAGGTCCTTAACTTAATCCCATTTGCAAAGTTCCTTTTGCCTTGTAAGGTAACACATTCACAGGTGTCCAGACATCCTTGCAGGGGCATTATTCTGCCTACCCCAAC
The DNA here is from genome assembly GCF_008692025.1 of Phocoena sinus. NCBI lineage: Eukaryota > Metazoa > Chordata > Mammalia > Artiodactyla > Phocoenidae > Phocoena > Phocoena sinus. Next base: position 14,012,026 of record NC_045781.1, read on the forward strand.
CACTCTTAAATGTTCCATCCTCAGCTTCCTTCTTTCAGAGGGAATTATCAAAAGTCCACCTTTCGAGACTCCTGGGAAGATGGTGGAAGAGTAAGACGCGGAGATCACCTTCCTCCCCACATATACACCAGAAATACATATACACATGTAACAACTCCTACAGAACACCTACTGAACGCTGGCAGAAGACCTAAGACCTCCCCAAAGGCAAGAAACTCCCCCACGTACCTGGGTAGGGCAAAAGAAAAAAGAATAAACAGAGACAAAAGAATAGGGACAGGACCTGCACGAGTGGGAGGGAGCCATGAAGGAGGAAAGGTTTCCACACACTAGGAAGCCCCATCGCTGGCGGAGACTGCGGGTGGCGGAGGGGGGAGCTTCGGAGCCGCGGAGGAGAGCGCAGAAGCAGGGGTGCGGAGGGCAAAGCGGAGAGATTCCCGCACAGAAGTTTGGTGCCGACCGGCACTCACCAGCCCGAGAGGCTTGTCTGCTCACCCGCCGAGGTGGGCGGGGCTGGGAGCTGAGGCTCGGGCTTTGGTTGGAGTGCAGGGAGAGGACTGGGGTTGGCGGTGTGAACACAGCCTGCAGGGGGTTAGTGCACCACGGCTAGCCGGGAGGGAGTCCGGGGAAAAGTCTGGACGTGCCGATGAGGCAAGAGACTTTTTCTTCCCTCTTTGTTTCCTGGTGCGCGTGGAGAGGGGATTAAGAGTGCTGCTTAAAGGAGCTCCAGAGACGGACATGAGCCGCGGCTAAAAGCGCCGACCCCAGAGATGGGCATAAGACGCTAAGGCTGCTGCTGCTGCCGCCACCAAGAAGCCTGTGTGCGAGCACAGGTCACTATCCACACCCCGCTTCCGGGGAGCCTGTGCAGCCCGCCACTGCCAGGTCCCGGGATCCAGGGACAACTTCCCCGGGAGAACGCATGGCGTGCCTCAGGCTGGTGCAACGTAACGCCGGCCTCTGACGCCACAGGCTCACCCCACATCTGTACCCCTCCCTCCCCCAGGCCTGAGTGTGCCAGAGCCCCCGAATCAGCTGCTCCTTTAACCCCGTCCTGTCTGAGCAAAGAACAGACGCCCTCAGGCGACCTACACGCAGAGGCGGGGCCAAATCCAAAGCTGAGCCCCGGGAGCTGTGAGAACAAAGAAGAGAAAGGGAAATCTCTCCCAGCAGCCTCAGAAGCAGCGGATTAAATCTCCACAATCAACTTGATGTACCCTGCATCTGTGCAATACATGAATAGACAACGAATCATCCCAAATTGAGGAGGTGGACTTTGAGAGAAAGATTTATGATTTTTTCCCCTTTTCCTCTTTTTGTGAGTGTGTATGTGTATGCTTCTGTGTGAGATTTTGTCTCTATAGCTTTGCTTTCACCATTTGTCCTAAGGTTCTATCTGTCCTTTTTTTTTTTTTTACTTAAAAAAATTTTTTTTCTTAATAATTATTTTTTATTTTAATAACTTTATTTTATTTTACCTTCTTTCTTTTTTTCTTTCTTTCTACTTTTTCTCCCTTTTATTCTGAGCCATGTGAATGAAAGGTTCTTGGTGCTGCAGCCAGGAGTCAGTTCTGAGCCTCTGAGGTGGGAGAGCCAACTTCAGGACACTGGTCCACAAGAGAACACCTAGCTCCACGTAATATCAAATGGCGAAAATCTCCCAGAGATCTCCATCTCAACACTAGCACCCAGCTTCACTCAATGACCAGCAAGCTACAGTGCTGGACACCCTATGCCAAACAACTAGCAAGACAGGAACACAACCACACCCATTAGCAGAGAGGCTACCTAAAATCATAGTAAGTCCACAGACACCCCAAAACACACCACCAAACGTGGACTTGCCCACCAGAAAGACAAGATCCAGCCTCACCCACCAGAACACAGGCACTAGTCCCCTCCACCAGGAAGCCTACACAACCCACTGAACCAGCTTTAGCCACTGGGGACAGACACCAAAAACAACAGGAACTACGAACCTGCAGCCTGCAAAAAGGAGACCCCAAACATAGTAAGAAGCAAAATGAGAAGACAGAAAAACATACAGCAGATGAAGGAGCAAGATAAAAACCCACCAGACCTAATAAATGAAAAGGAAATAGGCAGTCTACCTGAAAAAGAATTCAGAATAATGATAGTAAAGATGATCCAAAATCTTGGAAATAGAATAGACAAAATGCAAGACACATTTAACAAGGACCTAGAAGAACTAAAGATGAAACAAACAATGATGAACAACACAATAAATGAAATGAAAAATACTCTAGATGGGATCAGTAGCAGAATAACTGAGGCAGAAGAACGGATAAGTGACCTGGAAGATAAAATAGTGGAAATAACGACTGCAGAGCGGAATAAAGAAAAAAGAATGAAAAGAACTGAGGACAGTCTCAGAGACCTCTGGGACAACATTAAATGCACCAACATTCAAATTATAGGGGATCCAGAAGAAGAAGAGAAAAAGAAAGGGACTGAGAAAATATTTGAAGAGATTATAGTTGAAAACTTCCCTAATATAGGAAAGGAAATAGTTAAGTCCAGGAAGCATAGAGAGTCCCATACAGGATAAATCCCAGGATAAATATGCCAAGACACATATTAATCAAACTGTCAAAAATTAAATACAAAGAAAACATATTAAAAGCAGCAAGAGAAAAACAACAAATAACACACAAAGGAATCCCCATAAGCTTAACAGCTGATCTTTCAGCAGAAACTCTGCAAGCCAGAAGGGAGTGGCAGGACATATTTAAAGTGATGAAGGAGAAAAACCTGCAACCAAGATTACTCTACCCAACAAGGATCTCATTCAGATTTGATGGAGAAATTAAAACCTTTACAGACAAGCAAAAGCTGAGAGAGTTCAGCACCACCAAACCAGCTTTTACAACAAATGCTAAAGGAACTTCTCTAGGCAAGAAACACAAGAGAGGGAAAAGACCTATAATAATGAACCCAAGACAATTAAGAAAATGGGAGTAGAAATATACATATCGATAATTACCTTTAAAGTAAATGGACTAAATGCTCCCACCAAAAGACACAGATTGGTTGAATGGATACAAAAACAAGACACATATATACGCTGTCTACAAGAGACCCACTTGAGACCTAGAGACACATACAGACTGAAAGTAAGGGGATGGAAAAAGATATTCCATGCAAATGGAAAACACAAGAAAGCTGGAGTAGCAATTCTCATATCAGACAAAATAGACTTTAAAATAAAGACTATTAGAAGAGACAAAGAAGGACACTACATAATGATCAAGGGATCAACCCAAGAAGAAGATATAACAATTGTAAATATTTATGCACCCAACATAGGAGCACCTCACTACATAAGGCAAATACTACAAGCCATAAAAGGGGAAATCGACAGTAACACATTCATAGTAGGGGACTTTAACACCCCACTTTCACCAATGGACACGTCATCCAAAATGAAAATAAATAAGGAAACACAAGCTTTAAATGATACATTAAACAAGATGGACTTAATTGATATTTATAGGACATTCCATCCAAAAACAATAGAATACACATTTTTCTCAAGTGCTCATGGAACATTCTCCAGGATAGATCATATCTTGGGTCACAAATCAGTCCTTGGTAAATTTAAGAAAATTGAAATTGTATTAAGTATCTTTTCTGACCACAATGCTATGAGACTAGATATCAATTACAGGAAAAGATCTGTAAAAAATACAAACACATGGAGGCTAAACAATACACTACTTAATAACGAAGTGAAAACTGAAGAAATCAAAGAGGAAATCAAAAAATTCCCAGAAACAAATGACAATGGAGACACGATGACCCAAAACCTATGGGATGCAGCAAAAGCAGTTCTAAGAGGGAAGTTTACAGCAATACAATCCTACCTAAAGAAACAGGAAACATCTCGAATAAACAACCTAACCTTGCACCTAAAGCAACTAGAGAAAGAAGAACAAAAAAAAACCCCCAAAGTTAGCAGAAGGAAAGAAATCATAAAGATCAGATCAGAAATAAATGAAAAAGAAATGAAGGGAACGATAACAAAGATCAATAAAACTAAAAGCCGGTTCTTTGAGAAGATGAACAAAATTGAAAAACCATTAGCCAGACTCATCAAGAAAAAGAGGGAGAAGACTCAAATCAACAGAATTAGAAATGAAAAAGGAGAAGTAACAACTGACATTTCAAAAATACAAAAGATCATGAGAGATTACTACAAGCAACTATGCCAATAAAATGGACAACCTGGCAGAAATGAACAAATTCTTAGAAATGCAAACCTGCCAAGACTGAATCACGAAGAAATAGAAAATATGAACAGACCAATCACAAGCACTGAAATTGAAACTGTGATTAAAAATCTTCCAACAAACAAAAGCCCAGGACCAGATGGCTTCACAGGTGAATTCTATCAAACATTTAGAGAAGCGCTAACACTTATCCTTCTCACACTCCTCCAAAATATAGCAGAGGGAGGAACACTCCTAAACTCATTCTACAAGACCACCATCACCTTGGTACCAAAACCAGACAAGGATGTCACAAAGAAAGAAAAGTACACGCCAATATCACTGATGAACATAGATGCAAAAATCCTCAACAAAATACTAGCAAACAGAATCCAACAGCACATTAAAAGGATCATACACCATGATTAAGTGGGGTTTATTCCAGAAATGCAAGGATTCTTCAATATACGCAAATCAATCAATGTGATAAACCATATTAACAAACTGAAGGAGAAAAACCATATGATCATCTCAACAGATGCAGAGAAAGCTTTCAACAAAATCAACACCCATTTATGATAAAAACCCTGCAGAGAGTAGGCATAGAGGGAACTTTCCTCAACATAATAAAGGCCATATATGACAAACCCACAGCCAACATTGTCCTCAATGGTGAAAAACTGAAAGCATTTCCACGAAGATCAGGAACAAAACAAGGTTGCCCACTCTCACCACTCTTATTAAACATAGTTTTGGAAGTTTTAGCCATGGCAATCAGAGAAGAAAAGGAAATAAAAGGAATCCAAATCGGAAAAGAAGAAATAAAGCTGTCACTGTTTGCAGATGACATGATACTATACATAGAGAATCCTAAAGATGCTACCAGAAAACTACTAGAGCTAATCAATGAATTTGGTAAAGTAGCAGGATGCAAAATTAATGCACAGAAATCTCTGGCATTCCTATATACTAATGATGAAAAATCTGAAAGTGAAATCAAGAAAACACTCCCATTTACCATTGCAACAAAAAGAATAAAATATCTAGGAATAAACCTACCTAAGGAGACAAAAGACCTGTATGCAGAAAATTATAAGACACTGATGAAAAAAATTAAAGATGATACAAATAGATGGAGAGATATACCATGTTGTTGGATTGGAAGAATCAACATTGTGAAAATGACTCTACTACCCAAAGCAATCTACAGATTCAATGCAATCCCTATCAAACTACCACTGGCATTTTTCACAGAACTAGAACAAAAAATTTCACAATTTGTATGGAAACACAAAAGACCCTGAATAGCCAAAGCAATCTTGAGAATGAAAAATGGAGCTGGAGGAATCAGGCTCCCTGACTTCAGACTATATTACAAAGCTACAGTAATCGAGATAGTATGGTACTGGCATAAAAACAGAAAGATAGATCAATGGAACAGGATAGAAAGCCCAGAGATAAATCCATGCACATATGGCCACCTTATCTTTGATAAAGGAGCCAGGAATGTACAGTGGAGAAAGGACAGCCTCTTCAATAAGTGGTGCTGGGAAAACTGGACAGGTACATGTAAAAGTATGAGATTAGAACACTCCCTAACACCATACACAAAAATAAGCTCAAAATGGATTAAAGACCTAAATGTAAGGCCAGACACTGTCAAACTCTCAGAGGAAAACATAGGCAGAACACTGTATGACATAAATCACAGCAAGATCCTTTTTGACCCACCTCCTAGAGAAATGGAAATAAAAACAAATAAACAAATGAGACCTAATGAAACTTCAAAGCTTTTGCACAGCAAAGGAAACCATAAACAAGACCAAAAGACAACCCTCAGAATCGGAGAAAATATTTGCAAATGAAACAACTGACAAAGGATTAATCTCTAAAACTTACAAGCAGCTCATGCAGCTCAATAACAAAAAAACAAACAACCCAATCCAAAAATGGACAGAAGACCTAAATAGACATTACACCAAAGAAGAAATACAGACTGCCAATACATGAAAGAATGCTCAAAATCATTAATCATTACAGAAATGCAAATCAAAACTACAATGAGATATCATCTCACACCAGTCAGAATGGCCATCATCAAAAAATCTAGAAACAATAAATGCTGGAGAGGGTGTGGAGAAAAGGGAACACTCCTGCACTGCTGGTGGGAATGTGAATTGGTATAGCCACTATGGAGAACAGTATGGAGGTTCCTTAAAAAACTACAAATAGAACTACCATATGACCCAGCAATCCCACTACTGGGCATATACCCTGAGAAAACCATAATTCAAAAAGAGTCATGTACCAAAATGTTCATTGCAGCTCTATTTACAATAGCCCGGAGATGGAGACAACCTAAGTGCCCATGATCGGATGAATGGATAAAGAAGATGTGGCACATATATACAGTGGAATATTACTCAGCCATAAAAAGAAACGAAATTGAGCTATTTGTAATGAGGTGGATAGACCTAGAGTCTGTCACACAGAGTGAAGTAAGTCAGAAAGAGAAAGACAAATACCGTATGCTAACACATATATATGGAATCTAAGAATAAAAAAATGTCATGAAGAACCTTGGGGTAAGACAGGAATAAAGACACAGACCTACTAGAGAATGGACTTGAGGATATGGGAAGGGGGAAGGGTAAGCTGTGACAAAGCGAGGGAGAGGCATGGACATATATCCACTACCAAACGTAAGGTAGATAGCTAGTGGGAAGCAGCCGCATAGCACAGGGAGATCAGCTAGGTGCTTTGTGACCGCCTGGAGGGGTGGGATAGGGAGGGTGGGAGGGAGGGAGACGCAAGAGGGAAGAGATATAGGAACATATGTATATGTATAACTGATTCACTTTGTTATAAAGCAGAAACCAACACACCATTGTAAAGCAATTATACTCCAATAAAGATTAAAAAAAAGACAAATAATGCAACAAGCAAAACTCTTGAAAAAAAATGGGGATACTAACACTTTGTACCTCATGGATTATTGAAGTGATTAATTACTCTTAGAAGAATGTGCAGCACGTAGCTAATAGAATATTTATTGTTAACAACTGCCTTCTTAAAGGGCAAAGAAAAACATATTTTAATAGGAATTAGGTGCAATGCTGAAAGAAAAGAAAGAGCTCCCGGTATTAGGAATAATGATACGGAGACAGTCATTTAAAATAGAAATTGAAAGCAAGTAAATTATTAAGCAAATTTTCATTTCCTTCTATTTGTACTTTCCACCGAGGAGGTGCCAATGTATTGATTATTGCTACAGTCTAATTTATTTTACCACATGGTATCACTATCATTGCATGATAAAGATCACATAGGACTTCCCTGGTGGCACAGTGGTTAAGAATCTGGTTAAGACCACACAGTATAAAACTCTTAGAGGAAAACAAAGGAAAAACACTCTGACATAGACCACAGCAAGATCTTTTTTAACCCACCTCCTAGAGTAATGGAAATAAAAGCAAACAAATGGCAGTTAATTAAACTTAAAAGCTTTTGCACCACAAAGGAAACCATAAACAAGACTTAAGACAACCCTCAGAATGGGAGGAAATATTTGCAAATGAAACAAAGGACAAAGGATTAATCTCCAAAATATACAAACAGCTCACGGAGCTCAACATCAAAAGACAAACAGTCCAATTAAAAAATGGGCAGGGGCTTCCCTGGTGGCGTAGCGGTTGAGTCCCCCTGCGGATACAGGGGACACAGGTTCGTGCCCTGGTCTGGGAAGATCCCACATGCCGTGGATGCGCGTCCTGAGCCTGTGCTCCGCAATGGGAGAGGCCACAACAGTGAGAGGCCTGCGTACCGCAAAAAAAAAAAGGGCGGAAGACCTAAATAGACATTTCACCAAGGAAGACATACAGATGGCTAAGAGGCACATGAAAGATGCCCAACATCACTAATTATTAGAGAAATGCAAATCAAAACTACAATGAGGTATCACCTCATGCTGGTTGGCACGGCCATTATGAAAAAATCTAGAAACAATAAATGCTGGAAAGGGTGTGGTGAAAAGGGAACCCTCCTGTACTGTTGGTAGGAATGTAAACTGACACAGCAACTATGGAAAACAGTATGGAGGTTCCTTAAGAAACTAAAAATAGAACTACCATACGACCCAGCAATCTCACTACTGGGCATATACCCTGAGAAAACCATAATTCAAAAAGAGTCACGTACCACAATGTTCCTTGCAGCACTATTTACAATAGCCAGGACATGGAACCAACATAAATGTCCATCAACAGATGAATGGATAAAGAAGATGTGGCACATATATACAATGCAATATTACTCAGCCATAAAAAGAAATGAAATTGAGTTATTTGTAGTGAGGTGGATGGACCTAGAGTCTGTCATACAGAGTAAAGTAAGTCAGAAAGAGAAAACGAATACTGTATGTTGACACATATATATGGAACCTAAAAAAAATGGTACTGATGAACCTAGTTGCAGGGCAGGAATAAAGACATAGACATAGAGAATGGATTTGAGGACACGGGGTGGGGGAAGGGTAAGCTGGGACGAAGTGAGGGAGTGGCATGGACATATATACACTACCAAATGTAAAATAAATAGCTAGTGGGAAGCAGCCGCATAGCACAGGGAGATCAGCTCGGTGCTTTGCGATGACCTAGAGGGGTGGGTTAGGGAGGATGGGAGGGAGGCTCAAGAGAGAGGGGATATGGGGACATATGTAAGCATATGGCTGATTCACTTTCGTGTACAACAGAAACCAACACAGTATTGTAAAGCAATTATACTCCAATAAAGATCTATTAAAAAAAAAGAGTCATGTACCAAAATGTTCATTGCAGCTCTATTTACAATAGCCAGGAGATGGAAACAACCTAAGTATCCATCATCGGATGAATGGATAAAGAAGATGTAGCACATATATACAATGGAATATTACTCAGCCATAAAAAGAAACGAAAATGAGTTATTTGTAGTGAGGTGGATGGACCTACAGTCTGTCATACAGAGTGAAGTAAGTCAGAAAGAGAAAGACAAATACCGTATGCTAACACGTATATATGGAATCTAAGAAAAAAAAATGTCATGAAGAACCTAGGGGTAAGACGGGAATAAAGACACAGACCTACTAGAGAATGGACTTGAGGATATGCAGACGGGGAAGGGTAAGCTGTGACAGAGCGAGAGAGTGGCATGGACATATATACACTACCAAATGTAAGGTAGATAGCTAGTGGGAAGCAGCCGCATAACAAAGGGAGATCAGCTTGGTGCTTTGTGACCACCTTGATGGGTGGGATAGGGAGGGTGGCAGGGAGGGAAATGCAAGAGGGAGGCGATATGGCAACATATGTATAACTGATTCACTTTGTTATAAAGCAGAAACTAAGACACCATTGTAAAGCAATTATACTCCAGTAAAGATGTAAAAAAAGTCCCCCTTTCTAGCCCAGCACTACCTCTCCAACACTGCCGTGAATCCAACCAGAATAAGCATCAGTATCCCCTGCATCCATGTTTATGTGCATCATAAAAAGCCCTAGGCTCCTTGATCATCTCTCTTTTCAGACACTCTACTCCCCATCTGTTGGATGTCCCATTTTCTCACCCCTCCTCAACTCCTGACACTTTACAATATGCCCTCTGGAATTCAGTCATAGACCCCTCTTTTATCCTCAACCACCTCCCTGAACACTCCCTTCACCTTTGGATCTAACAGAAACCTGGCTCTCTCCAGAGGACTCTCGCAGCCCTCTCTACGTTTTTGTTTTTCCTCCCTACAGCCTCTTGCCACTGGGTCTGGAAGTGGGGCAGGTGTCCCCCTTGCTCTTATTACTCTCAGACCCTTCTCCCTTTGTCCTCCACAAAAGCTCTACCTTTGAATTTCATGCCAAGAGATCATATATAACTCACCACCACCTCACTGTTGCTGACATCTACCAAACACTGTATATTTCCTTCCCCTTGTTTTTTCAAAACTTGAGCTCCTGGCTCACTCGCTGCAAGGCTACTACCCTTCTTTTATTCTTGCAATTTCAGTACACACCACACAGATGAGTCTGGCTTACTCACACTTACCTGTACTTCTTTTCCTTCTCTCATGGCTCATTCCCACCAGCATACCGATAGGTTACTTCTCCCACACCAGCTGCTGTTCCATTTTCATATTTACAGAAAAACTCTTCGAATATGTGGTCTACACTGTCTCCCATTCCTCTCCCCTCATTCTACGTTACCCTACTCCAATCCAACTAATAGCCCCACAGAAACTGCTCTCCACACATTCACGAATGACTGTGAATGTTACTAAACGCAACGCTCAATTCTTTGTCTCTGGCCCCATAGTTGAGGCTACCATATTTACATACGGTCACGCACAGGGTGACGCAGTCACAATCATATACATGCACAGTCACACCTAAATTACAATCACCTACGGTCACCAGCGCACCGTCCACACACACACACACACACACACACACACACCTCTACGGTTCCCGTGCGATCACTCCCACACCTTGCTTCTGTATCAATTTCACACAAGCATCCAAGGTTCCCTGTCGCGATCGCTAGCGCGCGCGGACACACATACTCAACTCCCCACCGTCTTCCTTCTCACACCCGCTGGCTGGTAAAGCCTCAGTCTCCGAAAATGTTAGCCCCTCACTGCCCTCCCCCACAGCGGCGGCCTCGGCCTCTCAGGGGTCATTCCGCTTCCGGGTCTTAGACTCACTCGACTTTGCGGTTCCCTCAAGCTGTGGATGTTCCTCAGGGACTCGCGCACGACCCCTGCTATGGTCCTGAAAGGGCCGGTGTGCGGACAGAACTTTGCCTCGGATACTGCGGACACTGGGAAATGACTGGAGCCGGGACAACCTTTAAGAGCCCAGAGCCTAGTGGTCTCCATTCACAGGCCTCGGTATTGGACCCTATCACTTCGCTCGGCAAAGACCATTGTCCTCACACCTCTCTATCTTTGGCAAGCGTCAACGAATTCCAGGCCGCGTTTAGAACGCAAGTCTCAACTGCTGAGTTCACGCTGCTGTTCCTCCGCAAACAAATGGCCCTCTCTGAGAACTTGGACCATAAGCCAACTCGGTCTTTCGACGGGAAGTAGCCGTGAACGCGATGGCCCCTGGGAAATGTAGTCCAGAGCCGTGGAAACTACCTCTGGAAGGAGCGTGTAATTCTTTTCTTTGCAAGCTCGCCGCCTGGGCATGTGACACATATGATGTGGCAGAAAGGTCTTGCGCCTCGGCCTGGCCGGGTGGAAACCTCTTATCCCACAAGCCCCGGCTTGAGGGTAGGATAAAGGGGAGGATCTATGGGGCACCCCTCGGGAGAGGGAGAGGGGTGTCCCCTGTCTGTGAAGCCACTGGAGCTCCTCCTTGAACCCAGGTATAATATCCTTCACATCAGCGGACAAATACCTTATTCCAATTCCCCTTAAAGTGGTTTAAATTAATGTTCATGGTTACATTCGTATTGTGTAAATGGTATTCATGTCTGAGCCATTCTTTTTGCTGAAGTTAATACTTGCCAGCTTTTCTCATTTGCGTCCTTTCCCATGTGCTTGTCATTTAGATGTATATCTAAACTTTCTGATGGAGGAGTAAGTTTTTCAGTATTTTCAAAATTATCAGGTAACCTTTAAATATTTTTTCTTTAATTTTTTTTATTGTGAAATAGAAAACACCTGAAGAATACTGCATAGAATGTGTAAGTTCAGTGTAACGCCATACAACTGAAGAAACAGTACATTGTTGTGGTGCTCCAAGGACAAAGAACAATATAAACTCAAAGGGCCAACGTTGCCGTAACAAAGAGTTACAGGACTCTTATCACTCTGTCACATTGCGACCATTACAATGTCCCAGAGCCCTCCCAAGCAGCATGCCCTGTCCCTTTCCCGTCCCATATAAGGAAAGATATTTGTCCCGTTCTTCTCACGCTCTGCACACTGGAAGTATACATACCTTGCCCAATCAGCAGATGACTCGCAGGTTCCTTTGTTCCCTGGCTATAAAAACAGACCAGTAACCCTTGCTCAGGGTCCCCCTGGCTATCAGGAAGTCGGCCCGCTGTTCTGGCAGCGACCCTTCCCTCTAATAAATTCTATCTTCTTTTCATTCTGCCTTGTGTCTGGAAATTCTTTTCCAACCCACGTTCGTACCATGACAACTGTGGGTACCTCAAGAAGAAACGCCCACCCTATATGATCATTTCTGACCCCTCAGACCCCAGCTGACCACTATCCTGATTGTTAATGTAATAATATCTTGTTTGTCACTTATCTATCTTTGAAATTTACATAAATGCAATCAAATTGTATGACTCTCTTACCTTGCTGAGTTGTTAAAACTCCTAACTGGATTAACTCAAAACTCCACACTAAAGGCTTTGCAGAAGTAAATGTATGCCCCCATTCAGGGATAAAAACTATTTTCCTCAGTTACTATGGTGTTGCAGGACCCCAAGATCAACCCTCCCTCCGAGGTTCAGTGATTCACTGGGAGAACTCATAGCAAAACATACAAAGCAAAATCAGCATAAAAGAAAAGGTGCATTGGGCAAAGTCCAGGAAAAACCAGCCACATGCTTCCAAGGATCCTTTCCCAGTAGAGTTACCCAGGCCATTAATACATGTGAAATAGCACCAACCAGGGAAGCTCATTAGAAATTCAGTACCTAGGGTTTTTATTGGAGCCTGGTCACATAGGCAGTCTCTGCCTGGCACATACCAGAATTTCAGACTCTCAGAAGGAAAGCAGGTATTTAGCATAAATTATATTGTTTGCACAAACACTTTAGGCACAGTAAGCCATTCTTATCAGTGAGGATAATGGGAATCTTCTCAAAATCCAAGTTCTAGTTGCAAGCCAAGGGCCAAACTTCAAGCAGGTCTTTCTAAGGATAAGAAGTCTCAGGTCTGCTACGTTAATCCTTTTCTGCACACTACTGTCCTAAACAAAATGTCTGGCTTTCAACAACAACAACAAATTTCAAGGCATATGAAAAGGCAAGAAAAATCAAGACACTCCCAAAACACAAAGCAACAATCAGAACTAGACTCAGGTGTTCTTAGCTTGTTGCTGCATAACTTCAGTCTCTGCCTCTGCCCTCACACAGCCTTCTTCTATCTTCTGTCTATTGTAAGTGGATTTAGGTCACAACCAGATAATTGGGATAATCTCAGCTAGCGATCCTTAACTTAATTACATCTGTAAAGACCCTTTTTTCCAAATAAGGTCACATTCACAGGTCCTGGGGGTTAGGATGTGGACATATCTCTGGGGTGTCACCATTAAACCCAAAACAACCTGTTACTATATTTAGTTTTATCCTAATAGATTTCCTTAGAATTCTCCTCTTATGTCACTGATCTCAGTGGTTTAGCAGAGCAAAGACCAAACTCTTGATCTACGCACCAAAACTTGCTCATTCTATAGTTTTATCTTAGTAAATGACAATTCTGGTCTTCTAGTTTCTTGGGCTGCAATATTTGGGTTGGCCTAGGTTCCTCTCTTTCTCTCATATCCCACATCAAATCTATTACCAGATCCATTTAGCTCTATCTTCAAAATATATCTAGAATCCAACTATTTCTCCTAACTACCACTGCTGTCACCCTAGACTGAGTCACCATTATCTCTTACCTGGATTATTCCAACAGCCCATTGGCTAGTTTCCCTGCTTCCTTTTTTGTCCCCCTACACCCTACTCTCTACTCAGCACCCCAAATGATGTCTTTTAAATATAAGATCATGTCACTCTTCTGTTCAAAACCCACTATTGCTTTTACATCTTGCTAAGACTAACCAAACTTCTTAAAATATTCTCCAAGGCCTTACATAATTTGTCCTCTCATTAGCTCTTTCACCTCATCTACTACTCTCTACTTTGTCATGCTGGCCTATTTACTGCTCCTTGGATACACCAGGCTTGTATCTAACTTATGGCATTTATGTTTAGCTGTTTTCTCTGCTTATAATGCTCTTTATCCAAATATCTTCAAATGTCACTGCTTCTTCCTTTTGTTTTTGATCAAATATTTTCTTCTTAGGAAGGCTTTTCCTAACCATTCTATTTAAAATCACAACTCCTTTGTCACTCACTATCTTATTTTCAACCTTCATTTTTCTCTACAGATCTTACCTTTATCTGGAACACTATATACTTCATTTACACGTTCACTGGTCACTTTCCCAGACTAGAATGTAAACTCCTTGAGGACAGGAAATTTGGACCGTTTTGTTCACTGATGCTTTCCTAGGGCTTAGAACAGCACCTGGCACAGATAAAGGGCTCTATAAATATCTGCTGAATGAAGAAATACATTTTGACAGCAACAGGAAATAGGCACTTTCATAAATTTTTTGGTGGAAATGGAAAGTGATTCATCTTTTGTGGACTGCAAATACTTATACATAACCTCTGACCCAGCACTTAGAAGAAATCGAAAGATGCACATGCACATCTGTGCAAAGCTGAATATATAAGGATTTCATTCCAAAATTGCATAAACCTGAAAACATCCTAAAAATTCACTAACATAGTATTAGTTAAAGTATGACATTTCCCCAACCATAAAGCATTATACCACCATAAGAAAAAGGAATATATATTAATATGGAATGTCTTCTAAGAAATAATAGTGAGTAAAAAACAAGGTGCTTTATACTATACTAACATTTGTGAAAAATAAAGATGTTATATATACAGATATGTTGGTATAATCATAGAATAACTCAAAGTAGTTAACATAAGAAACTAGTCACTGTAGATACATGTGGAGAAGAGAAATACTGAAAGGGAGACTTCTTTTTTCACTATAACCTTATTTAAATTTTTAAAATCGATGAGATGATTCCTTTCAAAACAATTATGAAGTAAAAACACTTGGCAGAGAGGGGAGCTAAGAGGAAAGTAGCAATGATTTCTAAGCTAGCAGCTTCTCGTGGTAAAGGAGATTGCTGAAATATGACTGTGGGAAGTCAATGACAATGGTAAATTATAACCCTGAAGCTTTTAGCAATGGAAAGATAGAAAATGGAATGTAATAAGAAGAAACAGCAGCATGAAACATAAGAGTTTTAAAAGACTACAGATGTATGAAGGACTGACTGCATATGTAGGCTATGAAAATGAAGAGAATATGGTCCTCTAGGATCTGCTTAAATAAAGAGGGCACTGATAGAGGAAGAATGATGAGTGAAGGATTCACATCAGTTAAAACTCAAGAAGAGTAGGGTCTATATAGCAAAACCTGGAAAACATTTTATGGTGTAAATTGCCTCACTGAACATCTATCTGTGCTCTCCCTTGTCCCAGGCACATCTGCCTGGTTCCCACTCATTCACTTATACAGAAAAGGCTCCCACTCCTTTTCATTTCTTCTACTCACCACCTATGGCCTATTTTCTTGTCCTAACTTGAAGATTTCATGCAGTTTGGTGATGTGAGAGCCTGTATATAGGAAAATCACAAAAGGCTTGAATTCAAGCACCATCTCCAAACTCAGACTGACCTTGGGCCTTTAAGGAAATTACCATATAAAGAGGAACGAAGTAAATAACCTTTTGCCTTAAAGGTTGAGCATATACAATCATGTCACAGAGGGCTTGAGAATATCTGAAGCCTACATCTCAAAGCTGAACCCATTATGCCATGTAAAGATTCTAAATATATCAGAGATGTCACTTTACTTTCAAAAGTTGGATTATACCGAGAAGTTATCCATACATAATGTGGCTATGTTGCTCTAGTTCTCCAGCATCATATACCTATACAACTTCCTCTAAACATCTTTTAATTGTGGCTGAGCGCCTGGTTGAACTGAACAATCACATCTCTGAATATTTACCTCATCAATGTCTCCCAAGGAACAGAGAAGAGAAAAACGTCTGGGGATAAGTTTGTGGACATAACCCAAAACAGGCACCCCCATAATAAAATACACCCTGTTTAAAAAGCCATACTGATCCAGTATTCTATTCCAGAACAAAATGTTTGGAATCTTAAGTGTTTATATTAAAATGGTATAAGTTATTTATTATAACAACAGGGAGCTTTTTCTCCTTAAAATTGAATCTACAGGAAGACATATCCTATTATCTCAGTTTGAAGAGGAAATGAGGCTGAGAGGATTCAGATTCCTCCACTATCTCAGCCACCCATGCAGTGGCCCACAATCACGTGATGACACACATATTTTCATACACACACAATCTTGCCCTACCACGTGCACACACACACAATTACTCCCAACCACACAAGCCCACAATATGACCCTCCATCCTCACAAAGCCACTTATAATCTTGATCCCACCTCTCTCTCACACTCATCAATTTTACCTGCATGCAGTCTCTCTTCCATTCAACTAACCCCTAAATGTAGTCACGCACGCAATCTCATCACGGTCTCACACTCGGGCCCTCCTTCACCCACTCTCGCATACGTGACTGGGCT
Source organism: Phocoena sinus (assembly GCF_008692025.1). Taxonomy (NCBI): domain Eukaryota; kingdom Metazoa; phylum Chordata; class Mammalia; order Artiodactyla; family Phocoenidae; genus Phocoena; species Phocoena sinus. Next base: position 14,028,718 of record NC_045781.1, read on the forward strand.
TGTGGATTTCTCCCCTTCAAACTCCCTAGGCTGCTTTGGTCCCAGACACTCACGTCCTGCATTTGGGTTCGCTCTTCTGGCTCCCCGACACTTTCCGCAGCAGCTTGCCTCTAGGCATCTGCGCGCTCCCAGGGCAAAGCGTAATTCCTACCAGCCTCCTGGGCATTTAACTGAGGCCAAGTCCCGCCTCAGCGCCTAGGGAACGCAGTCTATCTTGGCCGGGTCCACTCCGCCGCTGGCAAAGTCCTGGACTACATTTCCCAGCAGGCCGTGAGGCCCAGGATGTTGCAGGGTGATCGCCAAAACCTGAAAGAACCGCAACTTGAGGCTGGGATGTGTCAAAGAAGTTGCACCAGACAAGGTAAACAGATAAGGAAGGCTTATTATAAAGACTATCGCAATAGGGAAGAGAGATTGAACTCAACTGGGTATGTAACAGTAGCTGGGGATTTATAGCCACTGGGCAGGGTGATGGAGTCAGTGCGGTCGACTTGACTAAAGTTTGGTCAAGGGAGTTCTTGTCAGCTGAGACTCGCGGAAGCCTCAGGTGCGCTGCCGGATCCAGGCTTCCGCGGCCAGGGGGAATCAGGATGAAGAGGAGATAGCTTTTGGTAGCCTGTCGCTTTCCGGACTACATCTCCCAGAGGCCTCTAGGCCTAGTGCTCCTTCCCGCGAGAACTAGACCTTCTCCTGAGGAGTGGACGGGATTTTCTGACGGGTTGGGGCAAACGGCCTCAGGGTGCTGTGCGAGGTGCTGGACTCTATTTGTTTCAAGTAGAGTGGAGCGGTGCTGACCAGACCGGAGGAGTCGTAGGTGAGATGGCCTGGAGCCCGGGGTTGGAGCCGGGAGTGTCTGGAACCTCCGGCGTCTACGGGAGCCAGCTGGGAAGGGGCGATCGTGAGGAGTGTGTGTCTGATTGTGGTTGTGTCTCTGTGTCTGTGTGACCTTGTACCAAACTGTGAGGGCGGGAGACGGGCTTGATTGTGGATTTGATTGTGCAGGTGTGTTGGGGGTTTAACTGTGTGACCGGGTGTGGCACTGTTTGCGAGTGTGAGGTTCCTTGACCGCGGTTGTAAAACTGTGTATATACTTGGGATGTGTGTGTGTGTATTTATGATCATTTGCTGAGCCGTGGGTGTGGGATGGCTTAACTGTGAGATTTGTGTCTGTTTCTCCTTGGGATGTGTGTGTGTGTGTGTGTGTGTGATATTGTTGGTGGTAGGGTGCGTGTGAATTTGTCATTGTGTCCCCATGATGTATGTCACTGAGAATGTGAGTACGTGGGGGTGCCTATGACTGCGATTGTGACTGACTGTCCCCGGGCTGTGTATGATTGCGTGGCCGTCTGCAGCCCATTTTCTTGAGGTTTGGGGTGCCTGTGTGCCCGTGGTGTGAGTTCCTATGATTATGTATCCATATAGCACTGTAGGTGTGGGGCGCCTTTGTCTGTGCCTTTGTGACTCCAGCGCTCTTTTACCAGGAGACCTCTGAGCTCAGGGACACATTCTGCCCAGAACTGCAAATGACCGTGCTTGTCTGTAATGCTGGTATTGAGCAGGACGCCCAAGACTTGTCTGACCTAATATCTGTAGGTGGTGGGTGGTAGGTAGGTTGACTTGGGCTCCCAGAGAGCCTGGTTTTTCCTGACTCCTTTCTCTCTCTCCAACTCTTCTCTGCTTGCAGAGTCTTCCAGAGTGGAGTAAAGAATGGCTGTTGAACATCCACAAGGCACCTGCAAGGTAGCTTGTCGTTTCCCCTTGTTTCCTGAAATCCTCTTTTCTATGTCAGGATATGACTTGGTTTCCTTCTCTTGAAAATTCTTGCCTGTCAGGTGACCTGATCTATGGAATTTTTCGAGAAATGTGATTTGCTCCAAAACCCAACCCACACACGTGACTTTCTCTTCCTAATTTGACAAATGGTTTAATTTTTCTTTATGCTCTCTTAAAAAAATATATTTCTTTTTTATTATAAAATGAAATTATCTTAAATAATTTCAAAAGTACAATTCCCAATGAAGAAAATTTTAATTCCCAGTTAAAACCAATGCTAACTTTTTGATAATTTCTTCCCAGTATGTTTTATGTACATATATAAAATGTGATATTTAAAATTTGACTTTATTCAGCATTTACCATTTTATAGCCTACACTTTCACACAAAATTATATTTAAGTATTTCCCCACATAATTTAATATTGGAAACATTTTTAGAGGTGCATATTATTTGAATGTCTGTCTTTTTTTTTCTTTCAAATTAGATACAGAAATGGCATTTAACACCCATTTGTGCAAATAATTATAAAGACCGATGTAAGGAATACCCAGGTCAAGAAAAAGAATACAGCCATCTCTAAAGCAGCCTCTGATGTACCCCTCCACAATCACAAACAATTATGCTCTTCTGGTGATAACCACTGTGATCATTTCTTTGTCTTTCATTAGAGCTTTGATATGAATTCCAAAACCACATAGATTTAGTTTTTGTCTGTTTTCTATCTTTGTATGAATAGACATTCTTTTGTGTCTTTTTTCATGAAAAACGTTTGTGAGCTTCATTCATATTTCCTATAACTACAGTTCATTTTTTTCCATTGCTCTCTATATACTATCTTGTATAATAGTATCAGTTTACTACTTATCTATTCTACTCTTCATGGACATTTGACTTGCTTCTAGTTTTTGGCTGCTATAAGCAATGTGACTACAAATGTTTTGTGCACATATTTTGGTACACATGTGCTTGTATTTCTTTAATATATATACTAAAATTGTAATTAAATTGTTGAGGGATTGGGTTTGCGCATCTTCAATTTTACTAGACAGTGCCAGACTGTTCTCTAAATATACTATGCAAGGTTTTTACTTGAATCAGCAGTTTAAAAAGGCTCCTTTTGTTTCACAGTCATGCCAGCTCTTGGCGTTGTCACACTTTAAAATTTTTGCCAATTTGGTAGATACCTAGTGTTATCACATTTAATTGATATGCCTGTATTATCAATGAAATTGAACACTAATTCTTGCCCGCCTGGATATCCTCTTTTGTGAAATGCTTGTTCAAATATTTTGCCAATTTTTAACTGGGTTGTTTTTCTCTGATTTATAGCAGTTGTATATATACATAATATGTATCTTCTATATTTTAGTTTACTGTCAGTTGCACATGTGACAAATATTATCTTCTACTCTGACTTGGTTTTTCACTCTGGTGTCTTCGGGTGAATGGAGGTTTTGGATTTCAATGTGATGAAATCTTTTTCAATAGTGCTTGTTTAAGAAATTTTCTGCTACCTCAAGGTAATGAAGATTTTTTTGTGTTCTCTTCTAAAAGCTTCCTCGTTTTTAGCTTTAACATGTATGTTTTTACACTACCTGGAATTGATTTGTGTAGGGTAGGGATTCAATTTCATTTTATCCCCCATGTGAGTATCCAGTTGCTCCAGTATCATTTATTGAAAAGTTCATCTTTTCTACACTGAGCTGCAGTGCCATTGTAGCCAAAAATCAAGTGACCATTATGGCCACATCTGTTTCTGGACTTTATGTTTTGTTCCATCGCTCTGTTTGTCTCCCCTTGCAGCAATACTCTGCTATCTTATTCACTGTGACTTTATAATATTTGGAACAAGTCCTCTTACCTTCTTGTTCCTCAAGAATGTCTTGGCTGTTTGTGTTTCTTTGCATATTCCATATACATTTTTGAAATAGTTTGGTTCCACTCAAACATCTGTTGGGATTTTGATCGAATTGCATTGTGTCTATAATTATGTGAGTAGAAATTTGGGGAATCTTCTAATAACATGAATCTCTCAATTGATATTATATTTTCTGCATGTTTCTCATCAAAGTCTTGATTATCTCCTGTAAATAGTCTTTGGCAGGGACTTCCCTGGCGGTCCAGTGGTTAAGACTCCGAGCTCCTGATGCAGGGGGCACAGGTTCGATCCCTGGTCAGGGAAGTAAGATCCCACATACCGCAAGGCGCTGCCAGAAAAAAAAAAATAGTCCTTGGCAAATAGGAATAATTTAATCCATCGTATATAGTATTTCCCTTTTGCGTTGACTGCCAGGAATTTGAGCACTTCAGAAATGATCAATTGTAGTAATAATCTTAGCCTGGGTTTTTGACATTGAATACCTATGATGTATGACCTTTGTGTATGATTAAAATTTTTTCTTTAATCTTAGCCTCCTCAAATACATTTTTGGAAGCGGGGGATATAAAAACGAGATATAGACTTAGATACAGATGTAGATATTTATTGTCTAATATTTTTATTTTAATAACATTCTTGTCTAATCAAGTCAGATTTGTGTGGTACCTTTTGCTGTTCTCCCTATATTATATTTCTTTTTTAACTACTCTTTCCACTTCTCTTCCCCAGCCCCCTCAACCCCCTCCCCCACACTATCCTCCATCAGGCAGTGTCTGCCTCTACCTCTTTGCCATCTATTCTCACTAACACTTTAGTTTAAATATTGGCTCCCTCAGAAAAAAAAGAAACAAATCATCCCCCGGGTTATTTTACCTACACTACTAGTCTCTGTAACATGGTATAAAAATTAGGGATTCTAGTATCAAATGTGACATCTGATCTCAGCTACACCACCTACGAGCTGTTTAACCTGTAAACAAGAGGTTCTCATTCTCAATGTTGTTGAGAATGAAATAAGATATGTAGAACACTTGGTACACATCAGAAATTCAATAAATGTTAGCTCCCCTCTCCTTTATTTCCCATTCTTGGGACCTCTAAATCAATTATGGTATAAAGTGGTTGCCTAAAAGTCTTTTGGTGGGTCCCAAAGTCTTTTGGTGGGTCCCAAAAGATCTTTTTTTTTTTAATTGCTGAGGTATAATCGACATATAACATTATATTTGTTTCAGGTGTACAACGTAATGATTCAATATTTGTACATACAGTTGACCGTTAATGTGGAGGTTAGGAGCGCTGACTACACAATCAAAAATCTTCATATCACTTACAGTCGGTCCTCCATATCCATAGTTCCTCTGTATCTGCATTCTCGGATTTAACCAACCACAGATCCTGTAGTACTATAGTATTTACTACTGAAATAAATCTGCTTATAAGTAAAACTACTCAGTTCAAACCCATGTTGTTCAAGGGTCAACTGTATTGCAAAATGATCACCACAGTAAGTCTAGTTAACATCCATCACCATACATAGTTACAATTTTTTTTCTTATGAATTTTAAGATTTACTCTCTTCATAACTTTCAAATGCAATACAGTATTATTAAGTCTACACCATGCTGTACATTATATCCCCAAGCTTTACTTATTTTATAACCAGAAGTTTGTACCTTTTGACCCCCTTTACCCATTTCACCCAACCCCACCCCCTCACCCCCTGTCTCTGGCAACCAACAATCTGTTCTCTGTATCTATGAGCTTGGTTTTTGTTTGCTTATTTGTTTAAATTCCACATATAAGTGAGATCATAGGGTATTTTTCTTTGTCTGTCTTACTTCACTTAGCATAATACCCTCATGGTCCATCCACACGGTTGCAAATGGCAAGATTTCATTATTTTTCATGGCTGACTAGTATTCCATTGTGCATTGCCTACCTGTTGTTATATTATTTGAATAGTTTGTATTATGTATTTGAATTTTTAAATTTTATGTCTCTGTGCTTGTACCTGTGCCATGTTTAGATCATTTCTTTTTTAAAATCTTTGAATACTTGGTCAAATATGTCACTTTTCTGAAGATAGCTGTATACTTTATTTCTTTCATTACAAAAAAATTATTTATTACAACAAATTTGTAAAACACAGAGAAGCACAAATAAGTAACAAAAGTTATCTATAATCCTGTCAGTTAAAGACAACTGCTGTCAATACTGAGAATTTGTTTCTAAATGTGATCATACTATGGCTACTGACCTGTAACCTGCCTTTATCATGCCAAAATATCAATACATTGTGAACAACTGTCCATGTCTTTACACATTTATCTTTACCATGAGTTGTAATGGCCTTATCATGTTACCATTTTACCAAGCCCCCTTTTTTGAACATGGTTTGCTTACAAATTATTGCCATTATAAACAATGAGCATCTCCTTAGACCAAATGCTAGTGCTTTCCTTTTTAAATTTTATTTTTAGTTAAATTATATTTAGTTAATAATCATAATTTTGTTATAAAAATAATTTGTATGTTATGAAGGGGTTCAGGTCTGATGTAACTACAATCCCCAATCCAAGGTATCTACTCAAAGTACCCAAAGGTAGCCACTGTTATCAGTTAATTATTTATCCTTTTTAAATATCCTTTTACATGCATACACATGTAAATGTGTATGTGGTACTGTTTTGTCACTTAAAAATATTTCTATATAAAAAGGATTATAAGTGTATCCTGCAAAATGTGGAAAGTAAATGAATTATAGAGTGGGTCCAAGGATTGAGTTGGTTCACATAAAACACTTAAAAGAGGACCTGCCCATTTACTTAGTGTCAGTTAGTTATTGTTACTGTTTGTGCTTTTTATTCTGTGTGGAGAATTGTTCACTTAAGTATAGAGCTCATTTTAATTGCTTCATGTAAGGCCATATTTTATAATATGAAATCATGGAGATAATAGAGTACACATATTCTAAACTTCAGTAAACACTTCCAGTACACCCAGCTCTCTCTGCTAGAACCTGTGTTTCCACTGCCATTAGGTTACTTTTGGCTGCATAAGGCAGAAAAACACAACTGCAACAAATAGAACAGAGAGTTAATTATTTCATTTAATTTAAGCTGGTTATTCTTAACCTTGGTTACTGATGTCTGGGTCCCACTCCCAGCGATTCTGATTTAATTGGTCTGGGATATAACCTGGACATCATCATTTTTAAAAGATCACCAGGTAATTCTAGTGTGCTGCCACAGTTGAGAATTAATGACTTAAAGTCATACAAGATGACAAGAAAAACATTAAGAGTTAATTGGTCTGGAGTGGGGTTCAAGCTTTAGAATTTTTTAAAAAGCTACCTAATTGATTCTAATAGCAATCAATTCAGAACCACTGGCCTAGGCAAATCATGATTCATTTTCTGGAGCTGATGAAAAAAAGCTATGGAAAAAAATTCTTGTAGCAAGGAAGTAGAGGAGGGATGATTTTGAGGGGGGCAGTCAGTAGTATCTGTCATACCTGTGCCCTTATCAGCAATTAACAATAGGAAAATATCACCGTTTGGTCATTTTAGTGGTGTTTTGGGATAAAACCTAAAGGAGATGGTATACATACATGTTTAATCAGCAGTCTTCATTTTTTTTCAAAAGCAAGGTTTGACTTTTGTGAATCTTACATATTTTAAATCTTCATTAATTTTTTTCTTTTTTTTGAGATTCTTTTGTTGCAGTATTGAATTCAAATCAGTTTTATTTTTTAAAAGGAGTTTAATGTTATTAAATTTTCTTTTTGGGGGGGTAATTTTCTTTCCTATGTCCAGGTTTTTTACATGTATTGATCTCCTTTTCACTTCATTTCTAGGTATTTTATATTTCTATTTAGTTTCATATTTAACATGAGAATTACTTAGGAATATGTCTTGTTTTGGGTAACTTTTAAATTTTGATTAAGTTTCAAACTTGCAGGAAAGTTACAAGAATAGTACCAAGTATTCTTGGGTACTCTTTGCTCAGATTCACCAATTGTTTACATTTTGCCCCATTTGTATTATCATTCCTGTGTGCATTTGAAATTGTTCTGCGTATCTATATATGCATGTGAGGACATACACACATACACAATACACACATTTTATCTGAACCATTTAAGAATAAGTTGCAGACATTTGCCTCTTTACCCTTAAACACTTCAGTGTGTTATTTCCTAAGAACAAGAGTATTCTCTTACATAACCACAGTACAGTCACTAAAATAAGAAATTTAAACAACAGTGCAATACTGTTATGTAACAGTCCATATACAAAATTTTTTGCTAGTCTCAATAATATTCTTTGTAGCAATTCATCCTACTTACACCACACCCTCTCTCCCTGACTTGCTATCCAGGATACAGTCTAGGATCACACACTGAATTTAGTTATCATGTCTCTTTTTAGTCTTTTTTTTTTTAAAGATTTAATTTTATTTATTTTTGGCTACCTTGGGTCTTCGTTGCTGCAGGCTCAGTAGTTGTGGCACTTGGGCTTAATTGCACCGCAGCATGTGGGATCTTCCGGGACGAGGGCTCAAACCCGTATCCCCTGCATTGACAGGTGGATTCTTAACCACTGCACCACCAGGGAAGCCCCTTGGATTCATTTTTTAATCTGCTCCTTATTGTGGTTACGTTATTCATTTCAAATACTTTTAGGTTCATTTATTCCCTTTGTATTCTGTTTGATTTTTTAATCAATATTAATCCATTCTTGTTTATTTGATTGTATGAACATGGTTCCAAACATTAAAACTATACAAAAAGATACAGTTAGTGTCACTGTGCTCCCATAACCTTCGTTTTAGTGAATATTGTGCACTGAATTGTGTCCCCCCACCAAATTCATAAGTTGAAGCTCTAACCCCCCAGTACTTTACAATATGACTATATTTGGAGACAGGGTTTTAAAAGAGATGATTAAAACGAGGCTGTTAGGGTGGATCCTAAACCAATCTGACTGGTATCCTTATATGAGAGGAAATTTAGACACACAAAGAGACACCAGGGATGCTCACACAGAGGAAAGACCATGTGAGAACACAGTGAGAAAGTAACCATCTGCAAGCCAAGGAGAGAGGCCTCAAAAGGAAACAAACCTGCTGACACCTTGATCTTGGACTTCTAATCTCCAGAACTGTAAGCAAATAAGTTTCTGTTGTTTATATCATCCAGTCTGTGGTATTTTGGTTTGGCAGCCCTTGCAAACTAATAGTTAGTTATTTCCTCCTGGCTCATAGTATCTACTTGTTCCTCTGGAACATGCTGAGGTTGGACCCTTGTTACAGGTCTAGTGGCAACAGAATGGTTCTGGTGGGTCATGAGGAGAATTAGCATGCCTTTTCAGGTACTGCTCCAGGTGATGTTATTATAGGGTTTTCAGTCAGAGGAAAGCTAGTCTCCCGGACACTGGATTGCAAGCTTCCTCCACTGGTAAGAGAGGCCCAAAGCAAGTTGGGGGTTCAAGATTGTCAGTTTCATCTGGGTCCCAACCAGATGTCCCAGTTCCATATTTAAGGATATCATTCTTTCCCAATCAAGTCTCTACCTTTCACATGGAAATCATGGCAAGACTATGAATTCCTATTTATTTCCTTCCTGTTTCTTGGTTTACTCCAAGAAAACTCCAGATATCAAAATGGGTTTTCAATGTAGATGGCACGTAAGAAGAGATAAATGTGTTAAATTTGTTGTGAGTTCTAGCATATCTGAAAGGGCTGTTTCAACCAGTGCATTGGTTCTTTGGCAGGGCATGGGATTCTAATTATTATTTTCTCTCAGAAATTTGAACTTAGGACTTCTGGCTTAGAATATTTTTGGGAACTCCAAAGCTAATTTCATTCCTGGTCTTTTATTTATGCACTGTGTTTTTACTGTTTGAATTCTTTTAGGGTATTTTCTTTGTTCCTACTGTCCTGGAACCTAATGAAATTATATCTTAGTGTGAATAATTTTTATTCTTTATACTAGGTACCAAGCGAGCCCATTTAATGTGGAGATTTGTGTCCTTCAGTTCTGGAAAATCTTCTTAAATGCTACTTTTAAAAACAATCTGTTTCCGGTTTCTGTTTTCTTTGAAAGTTTTCCAACATACAGAAAATTAGAAATAATATTCAGTTCTTTGCCCCATATAGCCATCAGCTAAAATCACCAATTGTTAACATCTTACCACATTTGCTTTATTTTTCTAAATACACACACACGCGTGTGTGTGCATGCATGTCCTTTTCCCCTGAATCATTTGAAAATAAGTTGGGGACATCCTGACATTTTACCCTTAATACTTTTAGCGTGCATCTCCTAAGTATAAGGACATTTTCCAAACAATAACAATGACATATCAAATCTATGAAAATTAATATAAACTCACTAGTACCACCTCAAACATTTCGTGTTCAAATCTCTCCAGTGGTTCCCCCAAATATCTTTTTTTAGCTGATGGTATGTTTTTGTTTATTTACTTGGTTGTTTGTTTGCTTGATCTCAGATCCAATCAGGATTCATGTATTATTTTGGTTGTTGGGCTTCATTGGTCTCTTTTAATATAGAACAGCCTCTCATTTTTGTTTGTTTTATATGACACTGAATTCAAGACAGTTGCCTTATAGAATGTCTCACAACCTCCATTTGTCTGATGGTTTTCTTGTGGAAATAGGAGGCTTAGATTCAGCTTACCTATTTTGACAAAGGTGGTACGGTGTATTCTATTGCATTACATCAGAAGGCAGAGTGTCAGGTTGTTCCATTGTTGATGATACCAAGTTTCATCATTTAAGGTTAAATGATGGTACTGTGTACCAAACCTTTCCAGTATAAAGGTACATGTTTCCCTTTTTAATTAGTAAATCATATGTGGATTGATGCTAAGAGACTAAGTGAATATCCGTTATCTTGACCATTCACTTTCTGATTTTAGAATCCATTGAGAATCCTTGCCTGAATCAATTATTAGATTGGTGATTTCAAAATGTCAATTTTCAGATTCCTTCATTCCTTCTAACATCCTGCCTGATACTTGGCAGATGCTTAGCACACTTTCAAGAATGATCTCCCATTAGATGTTGACCTGGCTTGCATGACCTTCCAATGTCTTTCCTATTTTCTGTTATTTTTTTTAATTGAAGTATAGTTGATTTACAATATTGTGATAGTTTCAGGTGTACAGCAAAGTGATTCAGTTATATATATATATATATATATATATATATATACACACACATATATATACACATATGTACATATTTCAGATTATTTTCCATTATAGGTTATATAGGAATATAGTTCCCTGTGTTATACATTTCCTATTTTCTACTTCCATATTTTTGTACTTTTTAAAGAGATTTTTCATTTATCCTTTAACTCTTCTAATGATATGTTTTTATTCCCACTTTATATTTTCATTTTCTAAGTATTCTTTTTTGCCTCATTCCTTTTATGTTATCCTATGCTTCTATCATGTGAAATGGCTTCTCATATCCCTCTGAAGATATTAGTGGTGGCTTCTGGAATTTTGTTTTCCTATGTGGTTTCTCTTCTAAGTTCCTTTGGGCTTGTTTAATCTCTTTTATGTTACAGGATTTCCTCAAATGATGATATTTGTATCAGTATTATAGAGTACCAGTATTATAGAGTGGACACTGAGAAGCTGATTTAACTTTTTGTATGCCAGTTAGTAGACCTTCTTAAGTACATAATGCTCCCATTTCTTAAGCCTTTCTGGGGTTTGCAGCATAAATCATCTCCTTCTGGGTTTTCCTTACTTTTGGGTTAGGTTTCATCTTTCTTTGTTAAGTTGTTCGTCATTTCTCTTCATGCTTTCCAGCTTCAAAAGTTTTGTTGCTATTTCCTCTTCAATTTTCTTTGACTTTGTGGGTTCCTTTTGTTAAAAAGCCAGTTCATTCCTTTTAATGAGATTTTTTTAAAAGACAGGAATAACCACATGTGATTCACTTTCACTGTTTGAGAGAAAGTATATCCTTTTCTAGAGAAATATTGTTTTTAGTTTATTTTTAAGAGTAATGAATTTTGAGACTAATTTATTATATTAGCCATTCAGTAAATGTATTTTGATCTTTTTGTGTGTGCCAGGATTCAAGCTGACTAAAGTAACAGACATTACCCTTGACTTCCTCAATCTTGGCTCTGTGGTAGCAGACAGACATTAAGCAAACATTCAAAAAAATATGAAATTTGCTGGGGACTTCATGGCGGTCCAGTGGTTAAGACTTCACCTTCCCATGCAGGGGTTGCGGTTTGATCCCTGGTCGGGGAGTTAAGATCCCACGTGCCTTGGGGACAAAAAACCAAAACTAAAACAGAAGCAATATTGTAACAAATTCAATAAAGGCTTTAAAAAATATAGGAAATTTTCAATTGTAGGGGATAAATGTGTAATCATTCATTACCAAACACTAAACACAAAGAAAGGAAGAAAAGTTAAAAAAGTGCTTTGAGAAATAATGGCGAGATGTGCAAAATTAAGACTGAGTATTCAGAAAAGATCTTTATTAGGGTATGCTAGTTAGCAGAGATCTGAACAATGACCAGGAACTTGCAGGTGAAGAGTGGGGGCAGTGGGAAGGGAGGTATGGAAGAATATTTCAAGCAGATTAAATTGTTGGGGGAGGGGCATGTTACAGTTTAGTGCATTTGAAGAGCGAAGTAAGGCCAGTGTAACTATGGCTTATTGCTGATAGGAGAGAGGTATCATCTTGAAGAGGCAGGCAGTAGGCAGGTCTCTGAGGAATTTTAAAGACCAAGTTAAGGAGTGTGGGTCTTATCCGAGGGACAGTGGGAAACCATTGAAGCATTCTGAGCAGAACAGTGCCAGACTGAATATCACTCTGGCTGTTAAGGGTGCAAAACTGGAAATGCAAGCAGCTAGATAAAATACTGCTTTCATATCCAAGTAAAAGATAATTTTGACTAGAATTATCTACTGACAGTGGGAATGGAAAGAACAATTTCAAGACATTTTTAGGCCGAGCCTAAACAAGCTTGCTGTTTGAGTATTGTAGGAAGAGAATAGAGCTGAAATGTTTTCACCTTTTGTGACTTGAGTTATTTATTTGTTCAGGGTCTGAATTGATGTCTCTGAATCCTTTTATTTTCCTGGTCACTTTTATGGCATATAAGTCTTCCAAAATATTAGCTACCAAACACTGTGGCGTTACTTTATACAATGGTGTAAATATCAATACATTAATGTGATTTCAGAATTATTTCAATAATCATCAGAGCTGGGGTTCAGAGTACTCATCTATCTGCATCCTCCTTGTAATTTTCCAGAAGTATCACATTACCTCCTATCTTCTTGTCCCTTTTCTCTGATTTTAAAACTACATTCTCAATTACTCTGCTTTTGGCCTTTGCTAAGTCCCCTTTTTTGTTCTCCCAAGGTTCTCCCAAGGTTAGCCTCAAAACTTTGGATTTTACCAAATGGCATAAACAAACTATATTCTAACCACAACAGAATCTTCACTCTCTATTGCTCATTCCAGACTTACTCAGTTCATTTATATATATATATATAATATATATGGGCCTCTCACGCTTGTGGCCTCTCCCGTTGTGGAGCACAGGCTCCGGACGCGCAGGCTCAGCGGCCATGGCTTATGGGCCTAGCCACTCTGCAGCATGTGGGATCTTCCCAGACTGGGGCACGAACCTGTGTCCCCTGCATTGGCAGGTGGACTCTCAACCACTGTGCCACCAGGGAAGCCCCTCATTAATATTTCATCAAGATACTGCTACATCTGAAGTAACTTTCTCTTCTATCTCCATCAGATTATATGCAATTTATGACCATCTAGCCTAGATGTTTCCTTCCAGGTGTAGTTACTTAAAGCTCCAAGCAACCCTAAGAAATGGGTTAAATGATAATTATACTCATATTTAAATGTATATGACACTAGTTAACAAAATTGAGTTGGGGCCTGGACATCTTTATATTTATTGAGCTCCCCATGTCTTTAGGGTATTTTTATCTAAATCACTATTTAGGAACAATTGACTTAATCTATTTTCCTAAATAACTCCTTCACCTTCTAGTGTTTCTTCTCATTCTGTTTCCTTATCTGTTTGTCAAAATGCCCAATCATATATGAGAACTGTATAAGCCACTCTATATGAAAATGAGTTTCAGTTAAGTCTTTTCCTATCTATTATAAAAGTTTCATTTCTCCCAGAACACAAAAAAAAGTGAATGTTTTTATATTTTCTTTCAGACTGTGAATCAAGGTTGAGACCAAGAATTATTTCTGAAAAAGGATATTTATGGAATAGAATCATCCTGATGGGAGATAATGGAAAGACTTATAAAAAACAGCATTGAGTGTTCAAGTTTCAGAGGTGATTGGGAATGTAAAAGCCAGTTTGAGAGAAAACAGGAATCTCAGGAAGGACATTTCAGTCAAATGATATTTACTCCTGAAGACATACCCACTTTCAATATCCAGCATCAGAGAATTCATACTGATGAGAAACTCCTTGAATGTAAGGAATGTGGGAAGGATTTTAGTTTTGTATCAGTCCTTATTCGACATCAGCGAATTCATACTGGTGAGAAACCTTATGAATGTAAAGAATGCGGCAAGGCCTTTGGTAGTGGTGCAAACCTTGCTTACCATCAAAGAATTCATACGGGTGAGAAACCTTATGAATGTAATGAATGTGGGAAGGCCTTTGGTAGTGGCTCAAACCTTACTCACCATCAGCGAATTCATACTGGTGAGAAACCATATGAATGTAAGGAATGCGGGAAAGCCTTTAGTTTTGGATCAGGCCTTATTCGACATCAGATAATTCACAGTGGTGAAAAGCCTTATGAGTGTAAGGAATGTGGGAAGTCCTTTAGTTTTGAATCAGCCCTTACTCGGCATCACAGAATTCACACAGGTGAGAAACCTTATGAATGTAAGGATTGTGGGAAAGCCTTTGGCAGTGGTTCAAACCTTACTCAGCATCGAAGAATTCATACTGGTGAGAAACCTTATGAATGTAAAGCATGTGGAATGGCCTTTAGTAGTGGTTCAGCTCTTACGCGGCATCAAAGAATTCATACTGGTGAGAAACCATATATATGTAACAAATGTGGGAAGGCTTTTAGTTTTGGATCAGCCCTTACTCGACATCAAAGAATTCATACTGGTGAGAAACCTTATGTGTGTAAGGAATGTGGGAAGGCTTTCAATAGTGGCTCGGATCTCACTCAACATCAGAGAATTCACACTGGTGAGAAACCCTATGAGTGTAAGGAATGTGAGAAAGCCTTTAGAAGTGGTTCAAAACTTATTCAACATCAAAGAATGCACACTGGTGAGAAACCCTATGAGTGTAAGGACTGTGGGAAGGCCTTTAGTAGTGGTTCAGACCTCACTCAACATCAGAGAATTCATACTGGTGAGAAACCCTATGAATGTAAGGAATGTGGGAAGGCTTTTGCTAGTGGCTCAAAACTTATTCAACACCAGCTAATTCACACAGGTGAAAAACCCTATGAATGTAAAGAATGTAGAAAGTCCTTTAGTACTGGTTCAGCCCTTAATCGGCACCAGAGGATACACACTGGTCAGAAACCTTATGAATGTAAGGAATGTGGGAAGACTTTTGGTACTGGCTTGAGCCGTACTCAACATCAGAGCATACATACTGGTGAGAAACTTTATGAATGTAAGGGCTGTGGGAAGGCTTTGGAGAGGGGTTCAGAAATTCAGCAACATAAGAAAAGTCATGCTGGTAAGAAGCTCTGTGAATGAGAAACTCTATAAATTGGAACTACATAACTAAGGAACTGTACAATAAAGAGAATTCATACTAGTGAGAGTCCCTACAAATGTAATTAAGGTACATATACTTATACTTTACCAGTTAGTCAGTCTGAGAAAATTCATACAGAAAATAAACACTCTGAATAAAATATTTGAATATTTTTATCTAAATTCATTACTTTCAGAAAATTCATACTTGTGAATATTATAAGTTGAAAAACCTTTTTATTGTATATTGCATTTATTTTAAGCATCGAAATTTATTTGGGGGCTAACCCTGCTACTTTCTTTTTAATGTTCTTAATTTTTTGTGAAGTATACAGAATTACTGATGCATTTTAAAATTATTTTAAATTATTGAGGGTCTAATTTACCCTTTTTCCCCCTCCCCCATTTCTCATACTAACACCATTTATTTAATAACCATATCTATTTTTATATATTTTTATTGCATGTTTGATGGTAAGTTTATTTTTATACATGTAAAGCTTCGATATCAGGTCAGTCTTTGTTTTTAAAATTTGCATATCTGTCTATGTATCTGTGTGTCACTCTGTTTGTGTTAAGTTACTGTTACTTTTACACATCCTTTAGTATCTTATGGATATGTACCTTTTGGAAGATTGTTTTATTTTCCTTTTAGAAACGTATACTATTCTTTTTGCAGAACAATTTTCCTCCATAAAAATGTAGATATGAGTAAAAAAAAAATAGCTACAGTTATCTGTAATCTTACCATAGACAATCACTGTCAAATTTTTGGAGCAAATCCTGTAAGATTACATCTGGCATTGCTTTTGAGAGAAAGTGTGATTATGCTATAACCAGCCTTTAATATTCTTTGTCTGTGAATATATTGTTACTATTCCATTGGCTTAAAAGTATTTACCTGTTTTTATCAAACCCCCATTTTGTCAAATACTGAAATTTTTGCCATTATAAAGAGTTACCTTGTTGGCCCCTTTTGAATGTGTCTGCTTTATTTATTTGTTGTCCATTTTAGAGATAATATGTGGCTCTCTTCTGCTTTTACTGATTTATACATTATAGGTAAAATTGTACTTCCCTTTGACTAACATCCCGACCTTAGTTATTTCCCCAACATAACCAACTTACTTATTCTTCCAGATCCTTTTGTATGCATATATGATGTGTTTATGGAAATGTGGGCCTAATTAGTGTACTTCAGAGGTTGGTTATGGGGATTCTACAGTTGTGCCCATCACATAATAAATACTTGGTTAGTTTAGCCATCACCATTGTTATCTTCTCAGTCTTTGTTATTTATGGAAAAACATTTAACTGTGATCTATACCTGATTCAACATCAAAGACATTATCATGGAAAAAAGACATCTATGCAAGTGAATATAGGAAAAGTTTGATTAACATTTATTCCTTATTGAACAAGAAATAATTCATCTTAAAGAAAAATAAAGACTGTAAACTGTAAGAAGGAAAAATACCTCATGAAACTTAATGCTTCTAAAACTTAAAAAATAGAATAGATCCTTCATAAAAATCTGAACACTGAAGAATAACATTAGCCTCATGGTGGCATAAGATGACCATCAATTTTGCACACACATCCCCTTTTAACAACTAAAACTTGGCATACATCCACAACTTGCCTCTGTGGGCGTTGTGGGATCCAACACTGTATACCAATGGACCTGGGAGGAGTCTCAACCACTTGTGTATCAAGTAATAGGGGACAGTCCTTGGTATGGGCTGTTGAACAAGCAGGAGTCTGTGAACCAGCCCTAGTCCCTCTTGGCTGCAATTAAGGTAAACCTGGAGACTGCTGATTTGAGCAGACACGCACAGATGAGAGAGCCTTTTAGAAGTCCAGGTTTCCTGAGGAGAGATTCCAGCACTCTGCTGAAGCAGTAAAAAGAAAGTTTGAATGCATTGGAAAGAGTAAGATGAACTTTGCCAGCACTCAGGGCTGCATCTGAACAGAGCAAGGGAAGCAACTGCTGGTGTCTGCCTGGGCAGCACATTGGAGACAGCTCAGACCTCTGTCTATAGCTGACATGGGCTGAGTGCCCATGCAGGCCCCACCCCTCTTGCTTCAGCGCCCCCGACCTGGGGCAAGGGGCCTGGTGCTGGGAGAGGGGAAAGCACACACCTAAAGAAAACAGAGCCAGCTTGGGCCTGACCCTCAGGACTTCACTCCAACAACTTGGAATCAGACCCTGCCCCCAATAGGGCAGTGACAGCTACTGAGCAGAGAAGTCCCACCTCACTCTAGCTCCAGCTCTAGCCACTCCATCTCCAGCCCCACCTCCCACCAAAGTGATAGCTGCCAGCACACTCTGAGGAAAGATGTGATTGTGTCCACAACAAATCCAGCTCTCCCACCAAAGGCACTGGGCACCTGCAGTCTGTATAGGGACACTCCCACATAAGAACATCACTTTAGGACTGCAATAGATAACTTTCATTTAAATTTACAGAGGCAGAGAAAGTTAAGCAAAATGAAAAGTCAAAGGGACTTCCCTGGCAGTCCAGTGGTTAAGACTCTATGCTTCCACTGCAGGAGTTATGGGTTAGATCCCTGGTCAGGGAACTAAGATCCCACATGCCATGTGGCGCAGCCAAAAAAAAAAAAGAGAGAGAAAAAGTCAGAGGGATTGGTCTCAACTGAAAGAGCAAAAGAAAGCTCCTGAAAAAATAATGAAACAAATAATTAACCAGATAAAGAATTCAAAGCACTGGAAATAAGAATGTTAACTGAATTAGGGAAAAGAATAGATGAACACAGTGAGAATTTTAACAAGGAACTGAAGATATTTTAAAAAAACAGAATTGAAGAATTAAGTAGCTGAAATAAACACACTAGAAGGAAGAAACAGCGACTAAATGACAAAGAAGAATGCATAAGGGATCTGGAAGATAGACTAATGAAAATCACCCAATCAGAACAGCAAAAGTGTCTACAGCCATACCACCCTGAATGTGCCTGATCTCAGAAGCTAAGCAGGGTCAAACCTGGTTAGTACTTGGATGAGAGACTGCCTGGAAATACTGGGTGCTGTAGGCTTAAAAAAACACACACACAGCAAAAGAAAAAGAAAAATTAAAAAATGATAACTTTATGTGATCTTTTTAAAATATATATATATATTTATTTATGGCTGCACTGTGTCTTTGTTGCTGCGCACAGGCCTTCTCTAGTTGCAGCAAGAGGGGGCTACTCTTTACTATGGTGTGCAGGCTTCTCATCGCAGTGGCTTCTCTTGTGGAGCACAGGCTCTAGGCACGCAGGCTTCAGTAGTTGTGGCGTGCAGGCTTCAGTAGTTGTGGCACATGGACTCAGTAGTTGTGGCACGCAGGCTCTAGAGCGCAGGCTCAGTAGTTGTGGTGCACGGGCTTAGTTGCTCCGTGGCATGTGGGATCTTCCCGGACCAGGGCTCGAACCTGTGTCCCCTGCATTGGCAGGTGAATTCTTAACCACCACGCCACTAGGGAAGTCCCCATTTATGTGATTTTTGGGATAACATTAAGCATACCAACATTTGAATTATACAGGGCCCAGAAGAAGGGAGAGAGATGGGGATTGAACATGTATTTAAGGGGCTTCCCTGGTCACGCAGTTGTTAAGAATCTGCCTGCCAATGCAGGGGACATGGGTTTGAGCCCTTGTCCAGGAAGATGCCACATGCCACAGAGCAGCTAGGCCCATGCACCACAACTACTGAGCCTGTGCTCTAGAGCCCGTGAGCCACAACTACTGAGCCCACGTGCCACAAGTACTGAAGCCCGCATGTCTAGAGCCTGTGCTCTGCAGCAAGAGAAGCCACCGCAATGAGAAGCCCGTGCACCACAATGAAGAGTAGCCGCTGCTCGCTGCAGCTAGAGAAAGCCCACATGTGGCAACAAAGACCCAACACAGCTGAAAATAAATAAATAAAATAAATAAACTTTTTAAAAAATAAATAAAAATTTTTTAAAAAGAAAGAAAATATATTTGAGGAAATTATGGCTGAAAATTTCCCAAACTTGAAGAAACATATCCAAGTAAAGGAAACACAGAGGGTCTCAAGATGAACCCAAACAGGCCCACATAAAGGCATAAAATTAAAATGATAAAAGTTAAAGACAGAGGGACTTCCCTGGCAATACAGTGGTTAAGACCCTGCGCTTCCACTGCAGGGGGCATGGGTTCGATCACTGATCAGGGAACTAAGATCCCACAATGCCTTGGGTCATGGCCAAAAACAAACAAACAAAGGATAAAGAGGATTCTGAAGGGAGCAAGAGAAAAACAAGGGTCATGTATAAGGGAATCCACATAAGGCTAGCAGCCAATTTTTCTGCAGAAGCTTTGCAGATCTAAAGGGAGAGGCATAACATATTCAAAGTGCTGAAAGGGAAAAACCTGCAACCTAGTATACTCTACCCAGCAAGATTATCATTTAGAATCGAAGGAGAGATAAAGAACTTCTCAGAAAAGCAAAAAGTGAGAGTTCATCAATACTAAATCTACCATAAAAGAAATGTTAGAAGGTCTTCTGTAAGTGGAGAAGAAGTAAGAATCTATAGGAAAGGGGAAATCCCACTAGGAAGAGCAAATATATAGTAAGGACTGAGGATCAACTACTTAACTAAGCCAAAATGAAGATTAAAAGACAAAAAGTTGTTAAAGCAAATATAACTACAATAAACAGTTAAGAGATAAACCTGGGGATGTTAAATATGACATTAAAAATACAAAATGGGGGGCTTTCCTGGTGGCACAGTGGTTGAGAGTCCACCTGCTGATGCAGGGGACATGGGTTCGTGCCCTGGTCCGGGAAGATCCCACATGCCGTGGAGCAGCTGGGCCCGTGAGCCATGGCCACTGACCCTGCGCGTCCGGAGCCTATGCTCCGCAACGGGAGAGGCCACAGCAGTGAGAGGCCCATGTATTGCAAAAAAAAAAAAAAAAGAATACAAATTGGGGACTTCTCTGGTGGCTCAGTGTATAAGGCTCTGCACTCCCAATGCAGGGGGCCCAGGTTCAATCCCTGGTCAGGGAACAAGGTCCCACATGCATGCTGCAACTAAGAGCTCGCATGCCACAACTAAGGAACTCATGTGCCACAACTAAGGAGCTGGCAAGCCGCCAGTAAGGACCCCCACCTGCTGCAACTAAGGAGCCCACCTGCTGCAACTGAGGAGCTGGTGAGCCACAACTAAGGAACCTGCAAGCCATAACTAAGACCCAATGCAACCAAATAAATAAATATATATATATATATTTTTTAAAAATACAAAATGTGGGTAGGGGAGTAAAAAGTGTAGATCTTTTAGAATGTGTTTGAATTTAAATGACTCAGTTTAAAACAAGTAGATGTAGTTATAGGTCAACATATATGAACCCTATGGTAAGCACAAATCAAAAACCTACAACATACACAAAAACTAAAAAGAAAGTAACACAAGCATACTACTAAATAAAATCATCAAATCACAAGAGAAGAAACAAAATGAAGAAATGAACAGAGAACTACAAAAACAACCAGAAAACAAGTAATAAAATGGCAATAGGTACATACGTATCAATAATTACCTTAAATGTCAATGAACTAAATGTGCCAATCAAAAGACAGGGTGGATGATTGGATAAAACACAAGACCCATCTATATGCTGCCTACAAGAGACTCATTTCAGAGCTAAACACACACACACACAGACTGAAAGTGAGGGGTTGGGAAAAGATATTTCATGCAAACGGAAATGACAAAAAAGTGGGAGCAGCAACTCTCATAACACAAAAAACACTTTAAAACAAAGTCTATACCAAAAGACAAATAAGGGCATTATATAATGATAAAGGGATCAATCAGAAGAGCATATTACACTCGTTAACATATATGTCCCCAATACAGGAGCACCTAAATATATAAAGCGAACACTAACAGACAGAAAGGGAGAAACTGGTAATAATATAATAGTAGTGGACTTTAACACCCCACTTACATCAATGGGCAGATCATCCAGACAGAAAATCAATAGGGAAGCAGTGGTCTTAAATGACACAATAGACCAGTTGGACTTAATAGATATCTACAGGACATTACATCCAAAATCCACAGAATACACATTCTTTTCAAGTGCACATGTAACATTCTCCAAGATAGATCTCATGATGAGCCACAAAACAAGTCTCAATAAATTTAAGAGGATAGAAATTATATCAAGCATTTTCTTTGACCACAACAGTATAAAACTAGAAATCAACAGAAAAATGGGAAAAGAACAAATATGTAGAGACTAAACAACATGCTACCATAAAACCAATGGATCAATGAAGAAATCAAAGAGGAATTCAGATAATACCTCAAGACAAATGAAAATGGAAACACAAGTCTCCAAAATCTATGGGATGCAGCAAAAGCAGTTCTAAGAGGGATGTTTATAGTGATACAGGTCTTCCTCAAGAAACAAGAAAAATCTCAAATAATCAACCTAACCAACTATCTAAAGGAATTAGAAAAGGAACAAACCCCAAAGTGAGCAGAAAGAAGGAAATAATAAAGACCAGAGGGGAAATAGATAAAATAGAAACAACAACACAACAAAAAAATAATAGAAAAGATCAATGAAACCAAGAGGTGGCTTTTTAGCAAGCTAAACAAAATTGATAAACCTTTAGCAAGGCTCACCAAGAAGAGAGAGGACCTAAATAAGACATGAAAGAAGAAAAATAGCAACTGATACCTCACAAAGAAACAAAAAATCATAAGAGAATACTACAAAGAATTATATGCCAACAAACTGGACAACATAGAAGCAACAAATTTCTAAAAACACAAACCTGCCAAGGCTGAATCAAGAAGAAACAGACAATTTGATCAAATTGATCACTTGTAGTGAAATTGAATTTGTAATAATAAAACTCCCAGTAAACAGAAGTCTAGGACCAGACAATTTCACAGGGGAATGCTACAAAACATGTAAAGAAGAGCTAATATACCTATCCTCAAACTATTCAAAAAAATTGAAGAGGATGGAACACTCTCAAATTCATTCTATGAGGCCATCATTACCCTGACACTGAAATCAAACAAAGACACTACAGAAAAAGAAAATTACAGGCCAATATCTTTGATGAATATAGATGCAAAAATCCTCAATAAAATATTAGCAAACTGAATCCAACAGTATATAAAAAGGATCATAACACCATGATCAAGTGGGATTTATTCCAGAAATGCAAGGCTGGTTCAGTATTCACAAATCAATCAATATGATACACCACATTAACAAAAGGATTGTGTCAGTAGATGCAGAGAAACTGTTAGACAAAATTCACATTCACTCATGATAAAAACACTCATTAAAGTTGGTATAGAGAGAACCTATCTCAATAAAGGCCATTTAGCACAAGCCCACAGCTAACATCATACTCAACAGTGAAAGGCTGGAAGATTTCCCTCTAAATTCAGGAACAAGACAAGGATGCATATTCTCATCACTTCTATTTAACATAGTATTGGATGTCCCAGTCATAGCAGTCAGACAAGGAAAAAAAATAAAAGGCATTCACATTGGAAGGGAAGAGGTAAAACTGTCACTATTTGCAGATGACATACTTTGGGTATGTAGAAAACTCTAAAGTCTCCACCAAACTTTAAACTTCAAGTATTGTCATGTAGTTTCAGCCCTATTCCCAAAAGGCACTTACCCTCCACTAATGGCATTTACTCCCATATTTCCAATTATTTTCGCGTTGTAACTTATGAAGCAATTGAATATATATTTGAATATATATTTTTCTTTCTGCACCATTTTCATCACCAATTTTTCAAGCTTATTGGGGCTCCTTGTTATCTTATAAGCTTTAAAATAAATAGCACACATACAAACTGCCTTAAGGCAAAATACAGGGTAACCATGACAGTGTGTTGAAACAGCACATATGCATAACATTCCAAAGAGTGCTGGACAACACTCTCTCTTCACTCTTCTCACCTGCCAAAGTATGCAACAGAATAGTTGAAGTTCATCCAAATGTCACAACATTGTAAATGTGTTCCATATGATGTTCTCTAACTGAAAATGGTTGTATAGAATAAATTGGTGTTTGACTTTGCCTAAAACCATACAATGTTCTCATATCAGTTCTTATAATGTATTTATTTAGTGTGTTTTGGAGTAAAAGTCACTATTTTGAAAGAAGAAAAGCATCATTGTAGAAAAAGTGCTTTAACTTTTGGAAGCTTTTGAAGTAAAAAGTCATTACTAAATAGTCATTTTGTGAGATGTTTGTATAAATTTTCATTTTTTTCTGAAGTTAATTTTCTGGGTGTATTTTTTAATTTTTATTTCTTGCCTAGCTTTCTAGTAAGTATTGTTCAAAATGTAACAATGTTCCTAATATAATATATTATTAATATTTATATATAATATATTAATAGCATTTTATATTTATGTTAATATATATTATGTGTTATATATTATTATTTTTAAAAAATTTTTAATTGAAGTATAGCTGATTTACAATGTTGTGTTAGTTTCTTTTTCTTTTTTTGGCTGCGTTGGGTCTTTGTTGCTGCGCGCGGGCTTTCTCTAGTTGCAGTGAGCAGGGGCTACTCTTTGTTGCAGTGTGTGGGCTTCTCATTGTGGTGGCTCCTCTTGTCGCAGAGCATGGGCTCTAGGCACATGGGCTTCAGTAGCTGTGGCACGCAGGTCAGTAGTTGTGGCTTGCAGGCTCTAGAGTGCAAGGCTCAGTAGTTGTGGTGCACAGGCTTAGTTGCTCCACAGCATGTGAGATCTTCCTGGACCAGGGCTTGAACCCGTGTCCCCTGCATTGGCAGGCAGATTCTTAACCACTGCACCACTAGGGAAGTCCCTATGTTATATATTATTAATATGTAATATATATTAATAGCAATTTTCACATAGTCAAACATTATTTCCTGGAGAGTCTCTCATGGTCTTCCATGTGCCCAGTGCTTCCATCTGGACAGATTTTTCTTTATCTCTGTTACCTAGCTGTTGTCCTAATTTTCCTGGTTTATATTTACACTGAGACCTTCTCTTGCCCCTCTGCCATGTTGCTTTTTTCCCCCTGATTCCTTGTGTAACTCTTTGCTCTTTTAGTACTTGATCTTAATATAACACAACCTCTACTACTCTCTTAGAAAAAAGAAGTCCACAGAAAAGGCTGAAAGAAAGTATTTCCCTCCCAAAGCCATTCAGTAAAGACTGGAGGAAGAGACTCCTGCAAATGTGAACATGATGTAAGACTTCAAGGAACACACACAAAAAATCAAGGAAAAAAAAAAATCAAGGAAACATGATACCACCAAAGGAATACAATAATCTTCCAGTAACCATCCCCAAAGAAATGGAGATCTGCAATTTGCCTGATAAAGAATTCAAAATATTTAGGAAGTTTGGTGAGAAAAAAGAAAACACAGAAACACAATTCAATGAAATAAAAAAACAATGTACAAAAAGTTTAACAAAGAGATAGAAATCAAAGAAAAGAACCAAACAAATTTTCGAGCTGAAGAAAGCAATGAATGAAATGAAAAATGCAATAGGGAGCATCAACAACAGACTTAATCCAGCAGAAGAATGAATCTGTGAGGTCATAGATAGGTCATTTGAAATAACTCAGAGGGGAACAAAGAAAAAAGAATGAAAAAAAGTGAAGAAAATATAAGGTCTGAAACCATAAAACTATTAGAAGAAACTATTAGAAAAAATCATAGGGAATAGCTTCTTGACACTGGTCTGGGCAATGATTTTTTGGATATGACACCAAAAGCACAGACAACAAAAACAAAAATAAACAAGTGGGACTACACTTAACTAAAAAGCTTTTGCACAGCAATGGAAATAGTCATCAAAATGAAAAGGCAACATACAGAATGAGAGAAGATATTTGCAAACCAGATGTCTGATAAAGCTATTAATATTCATGATATATAAAGATTTATACAACTCAACAGCAAAAACAAACAATAAGTCAATAATCTCATTAAAAAATGGGGAAAGGACCTGATTAGACATTTTTCCAAAGAAGATATATTAATGGCCATCTGGTACATAAAAGAGCTCAACATCACCAATCATTAGGGAAAAGCAAATCAAAACCACATTGAGATATCACCTCATACCTGTTAGGATGGCTTCTATCAAAAAGACAACATAGCACAAGGAACTCTACTCAATACTCTGTAATCACCTATATGGGAAAAGAATCTAAAAAATGTGGATATATGTATAACTGATTCACTTAGCTGTACAGCAAGAACTAACACAACATTGTAAATCAACTCTACTCCAATAAAAGTTAGCTTAAAAAAATGCAACAGGGACTTACCTTGTGGTCCAGTGGGTAAGACTCTGCACTCCCAATGCAGGGGACCAGGGTTCGATCCTTGGTTGGGGACCTAGATCCCGCATGTGTATCACAACTAAGAGTCCACATGCCGCAAATTAAGAAGCCCATGTGCCACAACTAAGACCTAGGGCAGCCTAAAAAAAAAAATAAATAAATAAATATTTTTTAAAAAGACAAAAGTTAAGTGTTGGCGAGAATGTGGAGAAAAGGAAATCTTTGTACACTGTTATTTGGAATGAAAATTGGTAAAGCCTTTATAATACAGTATGGAGATTCCTCAAAAAATTAAAAATAGAACTATTATATAATCCAACAGTCCCGTTTCTGGGCATATATACAAAGGAAACAAAATCAGTATCTTGAAAAGTTATCTGCACTCCCATGTTCATTTTTATTGCAGCATTATTCACAGAAAGACATGGAAACAACGTAAGTGTCCAATGATGGATGAACAGATAAAATGGATATGAGATATTCGTCACTCACTGGGACCTTCTCTTGCCACTCTGCTGTGTTAATTTTTTTTCTTTTTCTATTGATAGATAGTTAGATATACATACATATAATGGAATATTATTCAGCTATGAGAAGGAAGGAAATTCTGCCATTTGCAACAACATGGATGTATCTAGAGTACATTATGCCAAGTGAAATTGGCCAAAGACAAATACTATATGGTTTAATTTATGTGTATATCTAAAAAAAAAAGAAAAGGTCCAACTCATGGAAGCAGAATAGAATGGTGTGGTTATTAGGGGCTAGAGGGTGGAGGAGATAGGGATATGCTGGTCAAAGGGTACAAGCCTTCATTTATAAGATGCTCTGGGAATCTAATGTACATTGTGGTGACTATACTGTACTTGAAATTTTCTAAGAGAGTAGACCTTAAGTATTCTCACCCCCCCCCACCCCCAAAAAAAGAGAGGTAAGTATTTGAGGCAATGGATATGTTAAATAACCTTGTTGTGGTAATCATTTCACAAAGTATACGTATGTCAAATCATCACTTTGTATATTTTAAATATACAATTTATTTGTCAATTATATCTCATTAAAGCTGAAAAAATTGTTTTAAATAAAAGGAAAAACAATAAAAGAGGAAAAAGAAAGAAAAAGTGTTCATAGGAGATACATATTTGAGCCATTGCTTATCTAGAAATGTCCTATACAACCCTCGCATTAGTGTGAATTTTGGCTGGATAAATAACTAGTCAAGAACTCATTTCTTTCTTATTATTGAAAAATTCATCACATTTTTTTGGTTTATTTTCTTTTGCTCGCTTGTTTTTTTCATTTCAGGGTACTATTGAGCAGGCCATTGTGTGTCTGTTTCCTGGTGCCTTCATGTGACCTGTTTTCTGATTGTTGAAAATGTTTGGGTCTTCTTTATATTCCTATTATTGTAAAATTTTATCCTTTGATACCCTGCCAAGGGGCTACCAGTTATTTATAACTTGAGTTTTCAGGGGACAGGAGGAAGCAGGAGGGTACTCCTCTTTATTGAGAATATACTATATGCCTGTTGGCTTTTTAATTGCGATATTTGTCTTAAATGAATTTAGTATACTTTTAAATTAGAAAAGATCTCAGAATCCTCACTGTGCACAGGAGTTTTTGTCTGAAAGAACTGGGTTGTGTGAGACCTGCTCACTGATTAACACTAACTCTTCTTCACTCACATCACAGGCATTGACCCCAACCTGTTTGCTCTCTATTTCTCTTCTTTCCTGTAAAATTCTCCTGTACTTCCTCTACTTTTATCTTTTTTTTGTCTTTCCTTCCATCTTGAAATCATTTATTTTCATTACACAAGTTTTCATTTCAGGAATTTGTGATATTCAAGGATGTGTCCATAAACTTCTCTCAGGAGGAGTGAGAATGCCTTGACTCAACTCAAAGGAATTTGTACAGATATGTAATGTTGGAGAATTATAGCAACCTGGTCTCATTCGGTAAGCACAACTATCTCCAAAAAGTCTTAGTTTGCCCTCTGGATTATGTGCTTCCCCCAAGAAGAATTTTTCAATGCTTTTCATATATCCTATGCATTTCTTCTCCCTATTCCTTAAAGAAATGCCTTGAGCTTTGCAGAGTCTGGGAAGCATCGTTGGGCCTAAGGCCAAAGTTCCATCTTCTGTGCTTTTTGTGGCCCTTGCAATAGTGACATCCTCCTTTATTTGCTGATCACAGGACAGGATTTGAGTGCTGGAACATCTACAACATAAAAATCTTTCTTCTCTCATGAGTAGGACTTTCCATTCCCAAGCCAGAAGTGATCTCTTTATTGGAGCAAGGGAAGGAGCCTTGGGGTGTTTTTGACAGTGAGCTGACAAGGGGCCTGTATCTAGGTAAGCGACTGATGGTCATGCAAGAGGAGAGGAGTGCAGGATGTAACTGAGTTGTTCAATGAGGAGACCACGTCTTTGAGATATTTTGGGAAATATCCCCTCAGAGGTACACAACTATATAGAAAAGTAAACCTCACTATGAGCTTCCAAATGCCCACACCTCCACCTCCAAGATAACCCTATCTCTGCTCCTTTTCTCTCATTTTTCCCTCCTATTCATAGCAGGTGATTCTGATGACAAGCTTCTACCTTTATTTGGGATCTTACTCCTGCTTATTGGTTCACTCTCTTTTATCTTTTGGTTTATATATGTGTCACTCCCTTGGAACGTTTTGGTATTTAGTACATTTAGTTTTTTGATTCATTATTTATGTATTCATTCTTTCAGCCAACACTCCCTCATATTCTATGTGTGGAGGATATTTTTCTAGGAGACATAGAGGTTATAAAATAATATGAACTATTAAGAAATGTATAGGGCTTCCCTGGTGGCGCAGTGGTTGAGAGTCCGCCTGCCGATGCAGGGGACGCGGGTTCGTGCCCCGGTCCGGGAAGATCCCACATGCCGCGGAGCGGCTGGGCCCATGAGCCATGGCCGCTGAGCCTGCGCGTCCGGAGCCTGTGCTCCGCAACGGGAGAGGCCACAACAGTGAGAGGCCCATATACCGAAAAAAAAAAAAAAAAAAAAAAAAAAGAAATGTATAGCTTGAGGATTGGGAAAGTATCTTTTCAAATCATTCAAAAATTACAATTAATTGTAAGAGGAGTTCACGTATTGCAACCAGAAGAAATGGCTAAGATTGAAAGGTGGAAAAGCCTCACAGAGCTATAATAGTTGGAGCCTTGGGAGTGATTGCAGTCACCTTGGTAGAGAGTTTTGGGTGTAAAGGTTATGTGCTTGTAATGGGAAGGCAAAGACTGCAGACGAGAAAAGATTGAGGTAAAAGTCGATGATCAAGCAATCGCATTAATGCATGCAATCAACATAATAGGGTGGGAGTGAAGGATGATTTAAGGCAGAGGGCACAGTAACTACAAAAGTCCTGAGGCAGGCAGGCTCATTGTGTATGAGAAGCACCAAGGGCCAATCTGTCTAAGACAGAGTAAACAAGGAAAGGAGTATGAGATGTGATCAGAGAGGTGTATGTTGGAAAGAGTCAGTTTATGGTGACCTTGTAAATTGTGGTTGAACTTTTTCTGAGCAAAATGGGACATAAATAGAAGATTTTAAGCAGAGCTATGACATGATTTTTATTTTTTAATACTTTTTTGCCCCACTTACAGAAGAGGAAACTGAGGCACAAGGACTTGAAGTAACTTGTCCAAGGTCAACAGCTAGTAAGTTTTGGAGAGAAGGTCTGAACCCAAGCTGTACGTGATCCAAGCTCCTAAGCCATGTTTCCTCTCCAAATCAAAAGGGTGTAGACATAATGGACATGTTTTTATCTGAATTACAGGTGAACAGATAGAAGGTAACTTTAAAAAATTAATTTGAAAATGAGTTTTTACAGTCCATAAAGAAATAGCTAGCTATAGCACACATATTACATGCATTTATGTATGTGTGTGTGTGTCTCTCTCTCTATATATATATGTATATATACACATTAGATGTATATAAATGCATCATGAATTTCCTCTAAAATACTACATCATATGCCTTCCTATCCCAATAAACTTTTATATATTATATCAGTATTATAATATAGATACATTATAATATAGCAATTTATGAATAATTAGGTTGCCTTCCAATTTCAATTTCTAATTAAAATTGCCATTTTTCTATACCTTTTGTTGCAAATGGATTTTCCCCCATAATTTCTTTTCTTTTTTTTTTTTTTTTTGCGGCATGCAGGCCTCTCACTGTTGTGGCCTCTCCCATTGCGGAGCACAGGCTCCGGAAGCACAGGCTCAGCGGCTATGGCTCACGGACCCAGCCGCTCTGCGGCATGTGGAATCTTCCTGGACCGGGGCACGAACCCGTGTCCCCTGCATTGGCAGGCAGACTCTCAACCACTGCGCCACCAGGGAAGCCCCCCCGCTTTTTTTTTTTTTTTTGGCCACACGGTGCGGCTTGTAGGATCTCAGTTCCCAGACTAGGGATCAAGCCCAGGCCCCGGAAGTGAAAGCGCTGAGTCCTAACCACTGGACTTGCCAGGGAATTCCCTTTTGCAGGAAATTTCTAAAGCTTTTCCCCAGCAATGCATATAATGCCTGTGTTCAATTTTATTACATCATCTTCTGTAATGTGTACCTTAAAAAAAATAAATCAATTCTATGTTTTTCAAAATAAGAACATTTTATTTTAATATTTATTTATTTGGCTGTACTGGTTCTTAGTTGCATCACGCAGGATCTTTGTCTGCTGCATTTGGGATCTTCGTTTTGGCATGCAGGATCTAGTTCCCTGACCACAGATTGAACCCAGGCCCCCTGCATTGGGAGCATGGAGTCTTAACCACTGGACCACCAGTGAAGTCCCCAAAAGAAGAACATTTTAAAGTGAAGGCCAAACTGTCTTAGAGTGTTTTGCATTCAGGATTTATCTAATTGCCACCAATGATTAAATTCCCATTAAAAAATTTTGGGTCTGATCTGATACTCAGGTAGGGTTGTGTACTTCTTAATTCATCTTATTAGGAGGCAAAGTGAAGTGTTCTCATTGCACTGGTGGTAATTTTGATCAAGTAGTTATGGAAATGACTGTCAGATCTTTGCATTGGAAGATACATTTTCCCCCTTATCACTACTGAATAATCTCTGTGCTTGGAATTAGCCAGTTCATTAAGAAGCTTTAGTTTCTTTTAATAGGGAATGGTGTTCATCAACCAATATCTGAGTATCACTACTACTGAGTTGTCATTGCTTCTATACCCATTCAGTGGAAAGAATCAGGAAAGATATTTTTGTCATTGAATCATTCTAATAACTCTAATTCAGATCCAAAAGACAAGGTTCTGTCTCACTTTCCTGCATTTCAATTTTATAACTTTCCCTTGAACAGGGAAAAACTCCTATTTCCCACAACATGAATATATTTGCTCAAATCTTCTCTCCTAAGTGCCACAGAATACTTTCAGAATTAGAATACCAACACAACTACTGACCAAAAAATTTAAGTCACGTTCAAGATTTCTTGCTCTTTTGTTTTTTTTTTCTTTTTTTTCTTTTGTTTCTTGCTTAGAATATGTTACACACTAAGGATTTCCAGAGTACAGTTTGAAAACTTATTACTTTAATACTTTTCTCTGCATTTTCAATTTAATATACAGTTTAATTGCTGAGTTTAGATGTTTTTTAGTTTATATTTGGAATATATAAAACATATATATGGTTCAAAAGTGAAAACTAGGGCTGCCCCGGTGGCACAATGGTTAAGAATCCGCCTGCCAATGCAGGGGACACAGGTTTGAGCCCTGGTCCGGGAAGATCCCACATGCCATGGAGCAACTAAGCCTGTGCGCCACAACTAACTGAGCCTGTGCTCTAGAGCCCGTGAGCCACAACTACTCAGCCTGCGTGCCACAACTACTGAAGCCCGTGCTCTGCAATAAGAGAAGCCACTGCAATGAGAAGCCCATGCACCACAACGAAGACCCAACGCAGCCAAAAAAATAAAAAATAAAAAAATCAGGCCTGACAGGAAAATGCTGCTGTTATGGCCATAAAAAAAAGTCAAAACTATATAAAAATTATACTTAGAGGAGTCATGCTTGAATACTTAACTGCTTCATCCATCGCCATCCCCACTCTAGTTAACCTTTTGTTGTATGTCTAGTCAGATTTATCGGTTTTATTTTGTTAAAGCACGCTCACATTTATATCTCAATTCTTCTTTCCTCTTTTACATGGGATATTATTCTTTCTGCATCCTTTTTTACTCTGCTGGTTTTCTTTTTACTATTATTATTAATAATAAGATGTGTAGAAATCATTCCATATATATTCAGTGGCAATTTTTAAAAAGGTATAAAATTGACTTTTCTTTCTTGGCATTATATGTGTTGATTTTTGCCATAACTCATTAATTAGTAGAATAATAATTAGTAGAGTTTTCACTAATCGTGAAATTTGCAAATATTTTCAGTTCTTTTCTTGTTTTCCTATGCTTCTAACTTGGATACTTCTTTCTAGTCTTACTGCAGTGGTAACACCTTCCAGGAAATGTTCAACAGAAATAGTGTTACCCAGAAATATCTTGCATTCCTATACACTAACCACAAAAGGTCAGAAAGAGAAATTAAGGAAACAGTCCCATTTACCACTGCAACAAAAAGAACAAAATACCTAGGAATAAGCCTATCTAAGGAGACAAAAGACCTGTATGCAGAAAACTATAAGATACTGATGAAAGAAATAAAAGACAACACAAACGGAGAGATACACCATGTTCTTGGATTGGAATAATCAATATTGTGAAAATGACTATATACCCAAAGCAATCTACAGATTCAATGCAATCCCTATCAAATTACCAATGGCATTTTTCACAGAACGAGATAAACAAATTTTACAATTCGTATGGAAACACAAAAGACCTCGAATAGCAAAAGCAATCTTGAGGAAACAAAAAACAAAAAACAACAGAGCTGGAGGAATCAGGCTCCCTGACTTCAGACTATACTATAGGGCTACAGTAATCAAGGCATAATGGTACTGGCACAAAAACAAATATATATCAGTGGAACAGGATAGAAAGCCCAGAGATAAACCCACGCACATATGGTCACCTAATCTATGACAAAGGAGGCCAGAATATACAATGCAGCAAAGTCATCCTCTTCAATAAGTGGTGCTGGTAAAACTGGACAGCTACATGTAAAAGAATGAAATTAGAACACTCCCAAACACCATACACAAAAATAAACTCAAAATGGATTAAAGGCCTAAATGTAAGGCCAGACGCTATTAAACTCTTAGAGGAAAACATAGGCAGAACACTCTATGACATAAATCGCAGCAAGGTCTTTTTTGACCCACCTCCTAGACTAATGAAAATAAAAACAAAAATAAACAAATGGAACATAATTAAACTCAAAATCTTTTGCACAGCAAGGAAAACCATAAACAAGATGAAAAGACAACCCTCAGAATGGGAGAAAATATTTGCAAACGAAGCAACTAACAAAGGATTAATCTCCAAAATATGTAAGCAGCTCAATATCAAAACAACCCCAAACAACCCAATCAAAAAATGGGTGGGAGACCTAAATAGACATTTCTCCAGAGAAGACATACAGATGCCCAACAAACACATGAAAACATGCTCAACAGCATCGATTATTAGAGAAGAGCAAACCAAAACTGGAATGAGATATCACCTCACACTGGTCAGAATGGCCATCATCACAAAATCTACAAATAATAAATCCTGGAGAGGGTGTGGAGAAAAGGGAATGCTCTTGCACTCTTGGTGGGAATGTAAATTGATACAGCCACTATGGAGAACAGTATGGAGGTTCCTTAAAAAACTAAAAATAGAACTACCATGTGATCCAGCAATCCCACGACTGGGCATATACCTAGAGAAAACCATAATCCCAAAAGACACAAGCATCCCAATGTTCATTGCAGCACTATTTACAATAGCCAGGACATGGAAACAACCTAGATGTCCATCAACAGAGGAATGGATAAAGAAGATGTAGTACATATATACAATGGAATATTACTCAGCCATAAAAAGGAACGAAATTGGGTCATTGGTAGAGATGTGGATGGACCTAGAGACTGTCATACAGAGTGAAGTAAGTCAGAAAGAGAAAAACAAATATTGTATATTAATGCATACATGTGGAATCTGAAAAAAATGGTATAGACAATCTGATTTACAAAGCAGAAATAGAGACACAGATGTAGAGAACAAACGTATGGATACCAAGAGGGGAAGGGGAGTGGGATGAATTGGGAGATTGGGATTGCCATAGATACACTATTCATACTGTGTATAAAATAGATAACTAATGAGAACCTACTATATAGCATGGGGAACTCTACTCAGTACTCTGTGGTGACCTAAATGGGAAGGAAATCCAAAAAAGAGGCGACATAAGTATACATATAGCTGACTCACTTTGCTGTACAGTAGAAACTAACAATATTGTAAAGCAACTATATTCCAATAAAATTTTTTTAAGTTTAATATAAAAAAAGAAGTGTTACTGTCTTCATCGTTTTACATGATTTTTATAGTCATAATTTTTCTTCTTTTTAAAAAAGTTTTAAATTTTGGAGTAATTTTATATTTACAAAAAAGTTGCAAAAATAGTGTAAAGAGTTCCTATATATCTCTCATCCAATATCAGTTTCCCTTATATTGTTGTGGTATACTTGTCAAAGCTAATCAAAACTAAGAACCCAAGATTTATACATTTATTTATTTATTTATTTATTTATGGCTGTGTTGGGTCTTCATTGCTGTGTGCAGGATTTCTCTAGTTGTGGCGAGCGGGGTCCACTCTTTGTTATGGTGCACAGGCTTCTCATTGCAGTGGCTTCTCTTTTTTTAAATGAATTTATTTATTTTTGGCTGCATTGGGTCTTCATTGCTGCACACGGGCTTTCTCTAGTTGTGGCGAGTGGGGGCTATGCTTTGTTGCAGTATGCGTGCTTCTCATTGCAGTGGCTTCTCTTGTTGCAGAGCACAGGCTCTAGGTGTGCGGGCTTCAGTAGTTGCGGCACATGGGCTCAGTAGTTGTGGTTCGTGGGCTCTAGAATGCAGGCTCAGTAGTTGTGGCGCATGGGCTTAGTTGCTCCACAGCATGTGGGATCTTCCCAGACCAGGGATCAAACCCGTGTCCCCTGCATTGGCAGGTGGATTCTTAACCACTGTGCCACCAGGGGAGTCCAGTACATTATTATTAACTAAACTGTAGAAGGTATTCAGATTTCACCGTTTTCCATTAATGTCTTTTTTCTACTGTCATGTCTCGTGGTCTATGACAGTTTTTTAGTTTTTTTCTTGTTTTTTTATGACCTTGACAGTTATGACAAAATGCTTGTCAGGTATTTTGTAGAATATATCTCAATTTGTATTGGTCTGATATTTTTCTGATGATTAGATTGGATTTGGGGGTTTTGGGAAAGAATACCACAAAGATGAATTGGGGCTTGATTTTAAACTTTCATTGTTATGTGTATTTTTGCTGTATTTTTGTGAGGATACACTTCATTAGTACAAAGAAATTCTATTGTATTCGTAACTTATAAGAGTTTATGACCGGATGCTGAATTTTGTTTATTTTTTTGTTAATGCCTACATTAACAAATTTTCTTATGATTTAACTTGATACTCCTAGAATGAATTCAATTTGTCATGATGATTTGGGGGTTTTAATTAAATTACTAGATCCAATTTGGTAATATTTTGTTTAGAATCTATACCCATCTATACCCATTAATTATATTGAATCATAATTTTTTTTCAAATACTGTTCTTGTCTCATTTTATACCCAGCCTCATCAGATGAATTGAGACTATTCCCCTTTGTTCCTCTTATTTTTTTCAATATCTTTTTGGGAAATGTACATAAAATATACTGTACATTTTAAGTAATAAGAACACTCAGATCACTACCATGCAATGTTTTCAATAGTGTTTGGTAACCCACTAGTAATGTACAATCAAATCTTGTATTTCAGCACCATTAGAATTACTTTCTGTCTCTGCTTCTGGCACAACCCAATGGCACAACCTAACAAGGTTCATCTATTCAATTTTGGTTTTTATATTTTTGTATTATTTAATTTTGTTTTACAAATTTATTAAAATTTACATTTCCAATGTCAGACCTACAAACCAGCATAAATTCATAGATGCCTAGCTTCCATTCTTCTCCCCTTCCACTGTTTTCATTCCCTCCAACCTATGAAATCTTTTATAAACTTTATGGTTTATCCTTTCATTGTTTTTTCTAATGTGAACACATATGTATATATCTTCATGCATTCCCTTTCTTATACAAATGGTAGCATACACTAGATAGTTTATTCCACCTTGCTATTTCACTCTAAAAAGATACATCATGGAGATCACTCCATAGGAATACCTATATGATTCTCATTTCTTTATGCAGTCGCATAGAACTCTATTTTGTCCATATACTATAATGAGTTTGAGCAGTACCAAGCTAGTGGCTATTTGGATTGGTTCTAATCATTTGCTCTTACAACAAGTTCTGAGGTGGATATGCTTCTGCATAAATATTTTCAGATTTTTTCCCGAGAGTACCTGTTTGGGTTCCTAGAACTGGGATTGCTGGGTCAAAGGAGAAATTTTGCTAGAAACTGGCAAATATCCCTGTATGCTGATTGTATCATTTTTATTTGCTACACTGAATGTGTGAGAAAGGCTATGTTGTCAAACTTTTTTTTTTGCCAAAATATAATTTGAATTTGTTCCAAAATTTGACAATCACCGATTTATCTTTTCCTAATCACTTTCCCTCTTACCTTCCTATATCACTTTTCAATTTCTACATTTTCTTTATTTTTCAAATTGTACCACCATATCAAAACTACACATTCTATTCACATTTATAGACATTAATGTCACTGTAAATCTCCCTTCTTTATTCAAAGTTTTGTATCTTCCAAGAAAAAAAAGTGAATGTTTTTATTTGTGTTTTCTTTCAGAATATAAATCTAGGTTTGAGAACCAGAAAGTATCTCTGAAAAAGGATAACTATGAAATAGATTCATCCCAACGGGTTATAATGGAAGGGTTTACAAAGCATGGACTTAAACGGGAATCTCAGGAAAGACATTTTAGTCAAGTGTCATGTACCTCTGAAGACATTGCCACTTTCTTTCAGCATACATCTCTTTCTCTACATAAAACATTTAATACTAAAGAGAAATTTTATGAATACAGAAAACATAAAAATACCTATGGACAAGACTCACAACTTACTACAAATCAAGAAAGTCATACTGACAAAAAATTCTATGATTATAAAGAATACAGGAAGTCCCTTAGTAGCACTTCAGCACTTAATTTATATTATACAGTGCCTATCTGTATGAGACCCTATGAATGTGAGGAACGTAGAAAGTCTTTGAATAGTGGCCCAGACTTTATACAACATCAGATAATTTTTACTAGGGGGAAATATAATAAATTTAAGGAAAGTCAGAAGGTCTTTACTAATGCCTCACGTTTTTTTCTACATCAGAACATTCATACAAGTGAGAAGTCCTTTAAAGGTAATTATTGTGTTAGAGAATTTAATAATGGTACAGCCCTTATTCGTCATCAGAGAACTCATACTGTTGAGAAACCCTATGAATGTAATGAATGTGGAAAGGCCTTTAGTGTACTAGTTCAATATTTAGAGTACATCAAAGGATTCACACAGGTGAGAAGCCCAATGAATGTAAAGAATGTGGAAAAGCCTTTCATCATTCCTCATACCTTAGTCAACATCGAAGAATTCATACTGGTGAGAAACCTTATGAATGTAAGTATTGTGTTAGGGCTTTTAGCAATGTTTCTGCCTTTATTCGGCATCAGAGGATTTATACTGGTGAAAAACCCAACAAATGTAAGGAATGTGGAAGAGCCTTTAGTACTGTCTCAATACTTACAGCACATCAAAGAATTTATTCAGGTGAGAAACCCTATGTTTGTAGGGAATGTGGGAAGGCCTTCATGTCAGACTTCAGAACTTATTCAACATCAGAGGATTCATACTGCTGAGAAACCCTACAGATGTAAGGAATGCGGAAGGGCCTTTCGTTGTTCATCAGACCTTTCTCGACATAAGTTAATTCATGCTGATGAAAAATTGTATGAATGTAAGGAATGTGGAAAAATCCTGCATAGAGATTCAATACTTACACAACATCAGAAAATTCACACTGGTGAGAAGGGCTGGGAATGTAATGAATGTGGGAAAGTTTTAAATTGTGTAATATACCAGTAAATTCATACTGGTGATAAACCATATACTTGTAACAAATGTGGGAAAGCCTTTCTTCATTCTTCAGACCTTATTCTGCATCAAAGAATTCATACTGGTGAGAAACCTTATGAATGCAAGGAATGTAGGAAGGCTTTTGAAAGAAGTTCAAATCTTAATCGCCATCAAAAAGTTCATAATGGTCGGTCCCATATTGAACTCGAGTTGGAAGAGGCGAGTCCGGTCTCAAAATGGAGGTAATACCGCCGCCCGGTCGCCCCCAGCCCGACTCCGGCCGTCATCGCCGCCGCCGCCGGGGGTAGGAGGGACATGATCCAAAGGAACCAGAACAGTTGAGAAAACTCTTTATTGGTGGTCTGAGCTTTGAGACTACAGATGATAGCTTAAGATAACATTTTGAGAGATGGGGCACACTTAACAGATTGTGTGGTGATGAGAGACCCCCAAACAAAACGTTCCAGGGGCTTTGGTTTTGTGACTTACTCCTGTGTTGAAGAGGTGGATGCAGCAGTGTGTGCTCGACCACACAAGGTTGATGGGCGTGTAGTGGAACCAAAGACAGCTGTTTCTAGAGAGGATTCTGTAAAGCCTGGTGCCCATCTAACAGTGAAGAAAATTTTTGTTGGTGGTATTAAAGAAGATATAGAAGAATATAATTTGAAAGACTACTTTGAAAAGTATGGCAAAATTGAAACCATAGAAGTTATGGAAGACAGGCAGAGTGGAAAAAAGAGAGGATTTGCTTTTGTAACTTTTGATGATCATGATACAGTTGATAAAATTGTTCAGAAATACCACACTATTAATGGGCATAATTGTGAAGTGAAAAAGGCCCTTTCTAAGAAGTGCAATCTGCTGATCACAAAGAGGTCATGGAGGTGGATCTGGCAACTTTATGGGTCGTGGAGGAAACTCTGGAGGTGGTGGAGGTAACTTTGGCCGTGGTGGAAACTTTGGTGGAAGAGGAGGCTATGGTGGTGGAGGTGGTGGCAGCAGAGGTAGTTATGGAGGAGGTGATGGTGGATATAATGGATTTGGAGGCGACGGTGGTAACTATGGTGGTGGTCCTAGTTACAGTAGTAGAGGAGGCTATGGTGATGGGGGACCAGGATATGGAAACCAAGGTGGTGGATATGGTGGCGGTGGTGGAGGATATGATGGTTACAATGAAGGAGGAAATTTTGGAGGTAACTATGGTGGTGGTGGTAGCTATAATGATTTTGGAAATTATAGTGGACAACAGCAATCAAATTATGGACCCATGAAGGGGGGCAGTTTTGGTGGAAGAAGCTCGGGAAGTCCCTATGGTGGTGGTTATGGATCTGGTGGTGGAAGTGGTGGAGATGGTAGCAGAAGGTTCTAAAAACTCAGAAGAAAAGGGCTACAGTTCTTAGCAGGAGAGAGAGCGAGGAATTGTCAGGAAAGCTGCAGGTTACTTTGAGACAGTCGTCCCAAATGCATTAGAGGAACTGTAAAAATCTGCCACAAAGGAACGATGATCCATAGTCAGAAAAGATACTGCAGCTTAAACAGGAAACCCTTCTTGTTCAGGACTGTCATAACCACAGTTTGCAAAAAGTGCAGCTATTGACTAATGCAATGTAGTGTCAATTAGATGTACATTCCTGAGGTCTTTTATCTGTTGTAGCTTTTTCTTTTTCTTTTTCTTTTCATTACATCAGGTATATTGCCCTGTAAATTGTGGTAGTGGTACCAGGAATAAAAAATTAAGGAATTTTAAACTTTTCAATATTTGTGTAGTTCAGTTTTGCTACATTTTAGTACAGAAACTTTAACAAAATGCAGTTTTGAAGGTGTTTCCTTGTGAGTTAACAAGTAAAGAAATAATTGTTAATTACTATTCTGTATGAATTTTGCTAAAGTTAACTGTAAAGAAACACTTGCTGACTTGCAGTTTAAGGGGATCTATTCTCCCCATTTCCAAACCATGAAATGAATGGGCTCTGACATGTGGAGAGAATAGTTATTTGTATGTTTGCAATGTGTGTTTTATATAATAGAATTGGGTATTTAAATTAGCATATTTGTGAATTTAATAGCATTAAGATTTACTTCAAATGAAAAATCTCAAAATTCCTATTTGGTTTTTGTGCATTTCCTTTCAAAGTGTAATCATATGATTTTAGTGTATTAGCTTTGCTGAGAGTCCTAGCTGTGTTTAGAACATCTCCATTCTACATTCACCTTGGTCACATGTGAACTGCTGCCATAGTTTTATTTGGGTGTAAAGAATGTCTTGTGCCCTCTGTTTAAATTCTGGAAAGGGATGGTGAATGTTTTCTGTTTCCTCTTACCTCAAGAAACATTCTTAAAATCTTCAAAATACAGGACCACTAAGCCTGCTCTATCTGAGTGAATTAGTGGCTACTTTTTTTTTCCTTTTTAAAGCACAAGAGGCCCATAAATCTTCAGTTATTTTCCTTGGTTTAATATATATTTTTTGATACAAGCTCTCAGAGCAAGAGAATAAAAATCATGCATTGTTGAACCCTTAACTGGCTGGCATGCTTTCCTGTTTGTACCCTCTGCACTTTACTGGATGAAACCAAGGACAGTCTAGATATAATCATCCCAAGTGATTACTGCAGTAGAAGTGTAGCACAGTTGCTTAGTACAAACAAGCTTTTCACTTCCTCAAGACGGGAATTCAAATTCGGATAGTCAGAGTTTGTATTCACTTAAAATCCCAGAGAATACACTATTATTTCCATGTGTATGCTTGAACCTAAATCATGTTGGTATGAGTTTACAATTTGTTTGGAAGACCCTGGTTGAGAAGAGTTTTAGATAACAAGGTTTTATATATATATATATAAACCAATGTCTACTGTTTTGCTCCAGCTAGTGCTTAAAATTTCATTCAAGCCCTAAGTATGTGCCCTGCTGTTATGATTTCTTCGGTAGTTGAACGTTAAATTTGAGATTCTTATTTTTGTTTTAAGGAGTACTTAAGCAGGGCTTCCCTGGTGGCGCAATGGTTGAGGGTCCGCCTGCCGATGCAGGGGACGCAGGCTCGTGCCCCGGTCTGGGAAGATCCCACATGCCGCGGAGCGGCTGGTCCCGTGAGCCATGGCCGCTGGGCCTGCGCGTCCGGAGTCTGTGCTCCGCGACGGGAGCGGCTGCAGCAGTGGGAGGGCCCGTGTACCACAAAAAAAAAAAAAAAAAAAAAGAAGTACTAAGCAAAACAAGCAATAAAAGGTGGGGTGGGGCGTGCTAGTGTTTGAATATGCTCTCGTTGCTCTAATTCAGTGCCTCTGTGCATTAATATTTGGATGCATGCAATGCCAGCATGAAAATCGGTCTTCACAGACACTGCAGTTTTCCAGAAAACACTCACAAACCAATAAATGTAACAGACAACATTCCATTTGTTAATGGACATACGTGAATAAGCAGTGTAGAAAATAGGCTAATTATTAGAAAATGGTTAAATCTTTAACAACTTCAAGTGTTGGTTATATAAATGGACACTGTCAATGTTCATAACTTAAACCTGGGTACCTGGTCAAAATAATGCTTGGGAAACATTTTATTAAAATTAAGCGGGCTTCCCTGTTGGCGCAGTGGTTGAGAATCTGCCTGCCGATGCAGGGGACACGGGTTCGTGCCCTGGTCTGGGAAGATCCCACATGCCGCGAAGCGGCTGGGCCCATGAGCCATGGCCGCTGAGCCTGTGCGTCCGGAGCCTGTGCTCTGCAACGGGAGAGGCCACAACACTGAGAGGCCCACGTACCGCAAAAATAAATAAATAAATAAAATTAAGCTAAATTGTCAAAAAAAAAGTTCATAAATATGAAAACATATTATGAAAGGTAGATCTGTAACACTTTTAAGCATGTCTTTCAGGTAACAGACATGAGAGATAAACCCTAGAAATATAATTAATAGGGGAAATCTAAGGACTTCGTTGGTGAGAAAATACAGATATATAATTAATATGAGAATGTCTTATGTGTTTTACAATGTACTACCATAAGAATAATTATTGGAAGGCCTTTATCCATTCATTCCTGTCTAAATTTCTAAAACTTTCTAATCATTAGTGTAGAAAGTGAAAAATCTTTTTTGTTGCATTTTTCTTATTTTAAAATACTTTAAATTCACTTTATTTTTTATTTAGCTATCATTATAATATAGCTATTATAATTATGTAAAATTATAAGATATAATTACAATTGCATAGAATTGTAATAATTATGATATAATTATGCATAGCTAAAATACTATATCATTTTAAGTTGTGCATTAAATATTAAAATTTATTTTGTTCTCACCAATACCACTTATTGAGTAACTATTTCCTGATACTTTTTATATGCAGTTTGATGACATTTTATATTCTTATTATTATAAGCTTGGATTTAATGACAGCCTTTTTATACCCCAACATCCAATTTGGAGACTCTTCAGTTGATCTTTTTAAAGTACACTTCTACCTTTACATATCTTTGCATCTGTACCATTTTATTAAAAACATCATTACTTTAAGATGTATATTTTAATATTGGTAAAACTACATCTTTATTTGTATATATAAATTGATATTTTTTTTGATATTTTTAATAAAATGGTTCTATTGTAATAATTTTCTCTGAATTTTTAAGAACTACAAAGAAGCCAACAAAAAAATTACACCACAATCCTATAATGTAAACAATCTGTTGGAGTTATTGAATTATAAGAGAAAACTTAGTTTTCTTTGACTCTGTTACATATCCTGCACCGATACTCACAGACTTATTTTGGAAATCAGGGAGAGATGAGACCATTACTTTGTGGCTTCACTTAAAAGAAAAAAGTTATATTTTATTATCCTTTTAAATTATGAGACCAGTGTGAAGTTGCCTCGGTAGAAAGTTAACATACAGAAATTGGGACTTCCCTGGTCGCGCAATTGTTAAGAATCCGCCTGCCAATGCAGGCGACACGGGTTGGAACCCTGCTCCGGGAAGATCCCACATGCCGCAGAGTAACTAAGCCTGTGCACCACAACTACGGAGCCTGCACTCTAGAGCCTGAGAGCCACAGCTACTGAGCCCGCGTGCCACAACTACTGAAGCCAGCGTGCCTAGAGCCTGTGCCCCACAACAAGAGAAGCCACTGCAATGAGAAGCCCGTGCACTGCAACAAAGAGTAGCTCCCACTCAACACAATTAGAGAAAAGCCCGCGCGCAGCAGCAAAGACCCAACGCAGCCAAAAATAAATAAATTTATTTTAAAAACCATACAGAAATCAATTAACTCATGTACAGATATTCTTAAGAAATAGAAGATCCAATAGAAAAAAAAAGCTTTTTTAGTAGTCACAAGAAAAATTTGAGCTATCATGAAATAAAATTCAATAAAAAATCCATGATCATTATATTTTTTGTTTTTTATTTTTGGCTACATCGGGTCTTCGTTGCTGCGCGCGGGCTTTCTCTAGTTGCCGCGAGCAGGGGCTATTCTTTTTGGTTGTTTTTAACATCTTTAGCAGAGTATAAAGGGGCTACTCTTCGTTGCGGTGCATGGGCTTCTCATTGTCCTTTCTCTTGGATTCTCTTGTGGAGTACAGACTCTAGGCACGCAGGCTCAGTAGTTGTGGCGTACAGGCTCAGTTGCTCCGCGGCATGTGGGATCTTCCTGAGCCAGGGATCGAACCCGTGTTCCTTGCGTTGGCAGGCGGATTCTTAACCACTGCGCCACCAGGGAAGC
Organism: Phocoena sinus; assembly: GCF_008692025.1. Lineage (NCBI taxonomy): Eukaryota > Metazoa > Chordata > Mammalia > Artiodactyla > Phocoenidae > Phocoena > Phocoena sinus. Next base: position 14,072,497 of record NC_045781.1, read on the forward strand.
CCTATGATCATTACTGAAAAATAAATTAATTAAAAATTTCCAGAGCAACCAGAAGATGAAAAAATGAAAGGGTGTAACATGTTCTATGATTGCAGTACTAACATCCTTAAGATCTCACAAATCCTTAGGTTATAAAGTGATGCACTCAATTAAAAACACTCAAGAATTCTTCTTAAACATATGAGCTAATTCTAAAGTCTATATAGAAAAATAAATAGACCAGAATAACCAGTAAAATTCAGAAAAATAATAATAAAAATTGGATAATTAGAACTATCAGATATTAAGATATATTACAACTCTACACTAATTAAGAGTGTAGCTCTTCTAGAACTAAAACTCCAGCTATAGATCCAAACACATAGGAAAGGTAGTATGTGA